>NW_027210733.1:912500-1105812 GCF_029030835.1 Brachyistius frenatus
CTATTTAGACCAAATGAATGAGTGTTTTTAAAGTGGGTCAAAGAGCTGGTGGGGGGGTGGTGGGAGGGGGGTGGGGGGGGCTTGGGGGTGTTCGTGAGCAAACAGTGTGCATCTTTCTCTTACTCTGCAGAACACTGCAGGGTGATAAGGCCACTTGACTCTGCACTGTACACAAACTGAATCCTGAATACGGCAGAGACAGAGTATGTCAAAGTCCAGTTCAGAAAGAGCTTCATTGAATGAAAGATTTTTGCTCCCCCCTCGGCTTCACCCTCTATGTGCTACCCGGGACGTGAGCCACTATACCTTGGTGGTTTCGAATAGCAGATCCCGATCCCCAGCTGTGATCTTGAAGGTGTTGCTGTCAGATACGCCGTAGGAGCAGATCTGTCCGTAAGGGAAGGACTCCAGAGCCTCTGACTCTCCCTGCTTATACAGAGACACGGACGTAGCAGCTACACCCAGCCACAGCTTCTGGGAAAAACTCCCTGTCGAGCTCTGCAGGCGGAGAGAGGCGAGCACATATCAGAAGAGCTCAGAGTTATCCCTCGGTTCACCTCAAGATCCAAGTGGCTCTTAAACCCAGAGGGAGCAAAAACTTAAAAAAAAATTAAAAAAAAATCCCAAACTAAAGCATGACTTCAACAATACTCACAATATAAAAGTCCACTTCATAAAGAGTGCATCCAAAGCCTGACCACTGGCGTGCAATTGTGAGGTAGGCGGCCATACTGTCCCTGCAGCTGTAGCCGGCCAGACCTTTCCACTGCTCCAAGATGGATCCCATGACAGCTGCCGCCTCCTCCTTCAGCCGGCTCCGCAGGCGCAGGTCCTGCTCCACTTTTTGCTTGTGTACCGCCGTAGCCGTGTGGCTCCACAGCGTGCCCGACAGGAGGCCTGTGGGGAAGCGCTGCGTCGCGGGGCAGCCGGGAGCTGCCACCTGACAAGGAGGCAAAGGTTGCGGGGCAGAGAGCGCCATGAGGACCCGAGTTTCAAGCATGTGACCTGGGAAAAGCTCATCCAGAGGTGGGCAGGGGGCGTGCGTGCTGAAGTCACCCATCAGGCACTGAAGCCTCAGGGCAGCTAAGGCCTGCAGGTCCTCTTCACAGGCTGGCAGCTGACCTCGCACCACCATCTCATGGCACTGCAGCACGAAGGCCGAAACCAGCGCAGAGTGAGACAAAACAGAACAAAAAGAAGGTACAGTTAGTCAGTAATAGCCTCAGTCCTGTCATGAATCCCTTATACCCCACCCTGTTTTATTTTGTCCCATAACTCTTTTATGGGAGTCCTCAGGAAAATTTGTTATAATGAAGCCAGTGCTGGCTGCCTTTTGGCCTCTCTGCACTCCAGCCAGTGCTCTTAGTCATGCTTTTTATGCTGGGTATTTTATTGCAATCACAGCCCGTAACACATAACAGGCTGTGATTGCAGATTGTTAACTAGAAACATAAATGATCCAATGAAATATGAGGAATGAATCACTGCAGGACAATAAATTCCTTCTCATTATCAGCACTGGAACGGTCACTCATAACAAAGGCACCATCAAAAGGAGCAGTCTGCCCTTGGAGGACTTGTGTTCAGCTCCATTACCTGCTCAAAGAGGAAGAAATACTCGATACTGTCCACTGATATGCTGTCAGCATCCAACAGGCAGTAGAGCTTGAAACACAGCTTCCATTGGGATTTCGACTCGGACTCTTTGGTTGTGAAGCTGCACAGAAGAGGGACAGAAAGGGTTAATGCTAAAAAATATACTTGTATACATACGGCATACCAAGAATCTTAAGCCTTCATGTTAATGTGTTGCAGGATATTGCCTCCACAATGTGTAATATTGCTGTTTAGTAACATGGCAGCTTCCCATTCACTCTGTCACTCAACACTACGAGGACACAAAAAGACACAAATCCTTTCTATTCCGACTACATGCCTTATCGTTTCATTCGAGACTTTTCCTTGTACATTTAAATGACATCAGCTTCACCTTGGCTATCCAGCAGCTGACAGACACAGTGACACAAGCCCAGTGTGCCAGCATGCCGTCATGTTTGACCAACAAGACCAGACAAGGTCACCATTTATCAAGGATAGAGAAGATAAAAACACTCCTCTCAAAAAATAGTTCACATTTTTGGTCGACATTTAGACAAGATGTTTTGATAGCACGCCTGTCTGCTTGGTTTTTATTGTGTCCGATTTCCTCGCACTGTCTGTCTTGTTCTGTTTTACAGTGTTGAAGACCGAGAATCGCTTTCCAAACCTGGTCATGACATCTGCGATCAAAGCGCCGCCCGTGACCGGCTGCTCCCACAGTGCATTCTGCTCATACAGTGCAAACGTGTTTCTGCTCTCCTGCAGGCCGAGCTTCTCTTGCATCCTTCGAACCACCTGGTGGTGGTGGTGGTGGGACGGGGGGGACGGGTTGAGAAGGCAGATGGACACAGAAATTACTTTCGTTAAACTTGAAAACAGAAAAAGCAGAAATTCAATTTTTTTTTCTGACTGTGACGGCTTTCCAGTGACTATGAAAGTGACTACTAGACTATGAAACTGAATAGAAACACATGAGAAGCTGAAATACTGAGAAAAGCTGCATTGCCAAACCTCATTGGCAGTGGTGTGAGAGCTGATGTAGAGCTGACAGGATCCAGGGCCGGGGTAGTGCACCGTGCACAGCATCTCCTGTCGGCTCATCAGCATCTGGATCTCCTCCCAGGATGGCACACACTCCCGACACTTGGTCTTCTCCAGAGCCTCGCTGATGAATGACGCATAGTTATCCATCTCAGACTCAGGACTTTGGCTCTGGATTCTGAAAGAAAGAGTGAGAGTGTGAGATAGTGGTATTGGCATGTGTGTGTGTGTGTGTGTGTGTGTGTGTGTGTGTGTGTGTGTGTGTGTGTGTGTGTGTGTGTGTGTGTGTGTGTGTGTGTGTGTGTGTGTGTGCATATTCGCGTGTGTGCATTTAATTTGCAACATATTTGCTATAAAAAGGAAAGTTAAGTTTTCAATGCATAAAAGAGAGAATTTGTTAATGCGCGTGATGTTAACAGTGACTCAAGACCTGTTAAGTGTTATGCTGTGATTATGGACTTTGCGTCATCTTTTTGATTCAACCGAGTTCTTTATTTTCTTTGGGCTGGCAATGCTAGAAAGTCAATGAGGCGAGGAATGACAAATGTTCTCACTTTAGCTGTTAGGGACTGAAAAGACTCAACATCCCTCAATCCTTCAAAGAAAAGGAAAATGGCAAAGAAAACATGTTTGACTTTGGGTAGCGCACGGAACAGGAAAAAGTGTTTCCGCTCCTGTGAACCAGAGCGATCTACCACTTCCTCCCTGCGGAGTGTCCAGGAGTGCTAGGTGTGTGTGTGTGTGTGTGTGTGTGTGTGTGTGTGTGTGTGTGTGTGTGTGTGTGTGTGTGTGTGTGTGTGTGTGTGTGTGTGTGTGTGTGTGTGTGTGTGTGTGTGTGTGTGTGTGTGTGTGTGTGTGTTGTTGGTTTAAAAGACTGGACACAAAGGCAGCAGACAACCCACTCCAACTGGAGCCTGACGTCTCACACACTTTGTTGGTGTGAAAAGTGTGAAATACAACCTGGTGGAGTTATGAGCTCAGCCCTGTATAAACACAGAGGGACAAATAGGAAGGAAACAATTATACTCCAATGTTCTTCCCAAAATACACAAAACGGAGGACAGAACGAGGCAAAGAAGAGGGCCTCAAACTGTTTTGCCAGACACAGAGAAGCCCACTCAGACACTCTGATGTCTTGCTATCTCATAACTATACGGCCGCAGGGTGGGATTTGTCCTGCTGAAAAATAATTAGAAATGTTCCAGTCCTCGTGATCCCCTCCTATACTCCCCGCTCATCACCCCTTTCTGCCGTTTCCTGCTCTCTGGCCCCCTCCTCCTCCTCCTCTGCTTTCTTTCTTCTGGCCTATTCTCTCTCTGACGGCAGACATTCCCTGGGGGGTTCTCAGGGCACTGGGGGAGGGAGGGGTGAGTGGAGGAGGGTTTCTGGGCCCACTGCCCAGCTCCAGTCTTAGCTCTGCCCAGCTGCAGCCTCAGCACTGATCCACGGAGAGAGAGTGCGTGAGAGCGATGGCAAGATGTATCAAAACACATAGCCAGTGAGTTTCACAGCGTTATTATGAATTGCCATTGCATGCAACTGTTCCATTAGCTAGGAGGGCGATTCCCAGTACAGAAATATAGATAGAAAACTGTAGTGGTTTGATGACATGGCGTTAGACGGAAAATCCAGAGCAGGAGATTAGCACTGCTAATAACTTAGATCAGCATGCTTGACAGAGGGGCTAATTCAGACCTGAAAATCCAGCACTCAAACGCTGGATCTGTCAGGGGGAGCACGCTAACAATATGAAGGCATATCATGCTACTATATCAAAACTGGTGGTTAGGGATGCCGGCGCCTACTTTATGTCCGATGTCTAGACCCCGTGTTTTCCCTGCTACTACTCGCTACTGGTTCACCTCCCAGTTGAACCTGTTCTCCCTCGCAGGCTCCCTCTTCCACCAACAGCCGACTCCTGCTCTGATGTCCCACTCATAAGCGACTGTGTGATGGCATCCCGTTGCATCAACTAGTGTTTACTTTTGACTCACTCGTGTAAAAATCAAATGTCAATAATATTAAAATAACACACTCTTATTACTTTTCACAGTCTATTACCTCAAACTGTCAACATGGGTGGATACACTGCAACGTTTTCCACCTGTCTTCCACAAGTCATGTTTCCCCGAGGGATAAAACAGAGCCAGAAAAAACAACCAAATCCCATGTTTTCCACTTTTAAATACAAGTAGAGGATGATGTGAACAGCTTTCTCCAGTCAGAAGGATTTATTTCAACTGCACTGAACATGAACAAATCCAAACTGAAAGCTGCTTTCACATTAAATTGCAAGAGGAAAAAATACAAGCTTTAAAGTTAAAAGCAGGGTTCATGTCTACTTATAGTCAGATGACTATGAACTCATAGTTTGGATTTTAATTTCCCAAACAGTAGAAAATTGTTGCTCTTGATGATATTCATCTGAGCTAAGCAGAGAAAAGCATTTTAATTACATAGTAAAACTTAACATAAATATGATCACGATACCTCACTTCAATGCAAATTATACATTTTAATCACTACTAAAATATACATTTAGGGTCAGCCATATCACCTCTTCAACCCTCTAATATCCTTGGTGTGCATCTCACCTCTTGAGGTGGAACCGCAGGTACTTGAGCACGGTGGTCCCGGGCAGGAAGGTGCAGCTCATACAGGTGAGGAGCTGCCAGTAACGGAGGTGTGCGGCGGTGTACGGGGAAGGCGTGTAGCTGGTCTGCTTCACGAGCTGGCAGTAGACCTCGTCGCGGAGGGGGCGCAGGTCCAGGCAGGTCTGCAGCACGCCCTGGATGATGGGAACTGGCTCTCGTGCCGACTCCAGCTGCTGCAGGCAGTTGAAGAGCTTCACGGCCTCCTCACGCACCGAGCCGTAACCTTTCCCACTGTGGTCTGGAGAGAAGGAGGAGCAGAGCAATATCGTGTTAAAATTTGTTTTTGGGGTTTTTTTTTTCTGCTGGAACGAAATCTTTTTTTTTTTGCTTTCCCCTGTAAGAAGATAGCATCTTACAGATATCTCTGGACAATGATAGCATTTTGTCATGTAAACATCACTGAACTGAAGCAAAGGTATATCTTCCAATTTAATATAGCAATTGATTACACCAGCATCTCATCAGCTTCATCATCTTTTCTGCTTGAATTATGTTAATCACTCTTGTGGAGAGGTTGGATTAACAGAATCATTATAATATTTCAATACATTGTTGACATTTCTGTCTTTTTCTTTTACCCAGTTATTTTAGCGTGATAGTTTTTTTAATATCTGTTCTACTCTGTTTGTTTTCTCCTGTTTGCACTTGTTCTGATGAAACAGCCGAGCCAAGAAAGCTTGTGACAGTGCCTTGCAGTACATTGAATTGCTGAGAAGGACTACTAAGCACAAACAGCATAGCACAATGATTATACTGCTTCTCTCCACTTAGCAATACTGCCGTGATAGGAAACTGTTTGCTAATTATATACTGATGAAGAACCGAGTGGTTTGTTTCTGTTCAACAGAGCTACTGATATAGTAAAGATGTGCATAAGATTCAGCCAGTCAGCACTAATAGAGCTGTAAAATATTTATCATTAGGTTGTACTACTTCCCATTAGTCTTTATGACGATGTATGACATGTAGATCTTAAGCACTCACATGTGTGCTCCAGACTGCCATAGGGGAAGGGCAGCAGAGGAGCATACAGAGGGCCCTGCGTGTACTTCAAGATGGGGTTGTGCTGGTAGATGTGCTCCACTACCTCAGGGTTGAACTTATTCTCCTAAAGTACACAAGCAAAAAAAAAAAAAAAAAAAAAATTGTGATGATAAGATCAACAAACACAGCACAGAACAAACTTTCATACGCCTTCAATATGCTTGAAGTAAAAACCTGAAGGCGATCAGTGAGCGGGGGATTGAGAGTGTGTGTGTGTTTGTCTGTCGGGTGACCGAGGTCGATTCGACCAGGGTCACGACTCAGCTCTGGCAACTTTCAAAGCAGCAGGAAGGTCGAGTGATGACCCAGCAAACCACACTGGCGTGACCGACACGTTATATTTTATCCGCTGGTGTCAATGAGTTTAGTGTGCGTGTGTTTGTGTCTTTTGGTGCCTATGTGGATAGAAGCCTTCCAGCGGTACAGATGGCTCCCATGGAACTGCCCTCCAGCACCTGTTGCTCATTAGTAACGTTGCCACTGCTCTGGCTCTCTCCTGACTCTGCAACTCCCCCCGGTCCCACCGCCCCTTTCTCTCTGGCTACAAGACAAGCCAGCTTTCCCCCTCTTTAGTGGGGCAAAGTTGACACATTCTTCTGAAGTGCTCAGTGTACGCTGGTGACAGGCCTGTCTGTTTGAACTGTGGGAATGAGATGCTGCTCTGTGGACCACGTGCGGTGGCTGGATACAGCGACACAGCATCCCAGATGATATCCATACACTGTACATGCTTCTCTTATTTCCTGTGGTCTTCTCGTGCCACATGGAACACTTTGACATTTGGGAAGTACGCTAATTCACCGCCTTGCCAAAAGCCAGATGAGAAGACTGATATTGCTCACATGTCTGTGTGTTAAATATGAGGTTACAGCCAGCAGTGGTATAACTAAGCATGTCACAACTAACTGGAAACAAGGACAAACAACTAGCCTGGCTCAGCACAAAGGCAACAAAATCTGTATTCTGGCACCTCTGAAGCCAACAGAAATACTTTTGATGTTCGTACAATTAAAGGATTCTTTCTTGTCACTATGAAACCCATTACCTGGATGGGAAAGGGTTGGATACAACTACATTGCTTTATATATACCAAGGCTATGGTAAAAGCATTAAAAACATTTTTTATTACAAATAAAGCTAATTATATCAAACAAACAAAATACAGCATACTAGTTAGTGAGCCTCATAGCTCGTAGGTGTTTCCTGTTAGCCTTTGACAAACCAAGGCTTGATCTGTTATCCTGTTTCTGCTGCTGCTAGCAGTAAGTTTGCTTCATAACTGGGGAATAATTTGACTACTTGTCCACTAGTTGTCTTACAAATACGTTTGGCTAACCTGCAGGATCGACTGTTGCTAATGTTTCATGCCCTGTCACGTTTCTTTTTGGCTTTGTTGCTCGCCCAGACCAAAGTTTTTTCATAAATTCACAATTAGACACGGAGCAGTTCACACATCTAGTCAGTCCTTCTGATCCTCGTTCACACATGGCCCCTGGTTGTAGGTCCAAGGCTAAAGCTGCAATCCATGTTCTCCTTTGTGTCTGTGGCTGGGACATAAATCATACTTTAAAAGATAAGCGAGCAGTCTTGTTCACACAAAGCCACCTCTGTTCGTTCTCTTTTTGATTTTTACAGCAGCAGTCCCAGTCTCACACTCGAGAGGGAAAATACCTCGCCTGTTTGAGAAAGCGTGCCTGTGTGTAAAGACGAGGGCGACAGAGAGAAAGTGATAGACTGAGAGACGGTTTTAAAGACTCAAAGAGGACTTTTCAGAGGGAAACTCAAAACAATGAGTGGAGAGCACTTTAAAAGCAGGCCCCCTCTGTTCCTCCAAAATATAAGCTTCGCCCCTCCTGGCAAAGCAGACAGGGGGAAGACGGAGGCAAGCAGATTAACCACTTTCTTTGAGATTAGTGACTCGTTGGGAGATTACTGAGCCAGGAGGCCCGGCAAAGGAGTGCTTATCTGGTCCTGCAGTTTCACGCCGAGCCGTCCTCCACCTCCTCTGCCAAAGCTGCCCCTCTCTTCACCCCTGGGGGCAGACTGATGCAAGATGAGTCCTCTGTCTGCTCAATGAGATTCCAGCACACCGTGTTCTCTAGCAACCCCCAGTCTAAAAATATATCTGTCTCCTATGAACACACTCCTTGCATGTGAGAGGGTAAAGGAAGGAGCATCCTTTGAAATCCCACAAATCCTTTTTTTTTTTTTTTAGTTATTCAATAACTGGAAATACCTTTATTGCGAAAGGACCTATTTGCTGCAGTTCAGTCATTATGTCCTCTCCCAGTGTGATGGAATCAGATGAGGTCATTCAAAAGGGAAAGGCGAGCAGAATAAACTTTGGACCCTCTGCCCAATGTGGTCGTGTGGTTTCCATGGTAACAGAGCGGAGGGGAATAATATGTCGTTTGTTTGTGTTTGGTGGCTCTTATTAGAGATAGTCTGGCAGCAACCAGGTGTATACGTTTGTGTGTGTGTGTGTGTGTGTGTGTGTGTGTGTGTGTGTGTGTGTGTGTGTGTGTGTGTGTGTGTGTGTGTGTGTGTGTGTGTGTGTGTGTGTGCGCGCGCGCGCGTTGTGAGGCCCACCTCGATATCTCGAATCAGGAGCTGCGTTGGTGTTTCCACGGGCGATTTGGTATCAATGATTTTTTGGATGGCACAGGCCCAGTGCACGGCCTCGTTGAAGTGCTTGGTGTACAGCCTGTAGCAGTGTTTCCGCCCATAAACTGTAATGCTCCAGTAACCTGTAAAATACATAAATAAACATGAAAGTTTAAAACACACCCACACACAAAAACCATCGTGCTGCTCATCTGAAAGAGTAATTTAAATAAACAGGAAAGATAACAGCAAAAGTGTTCTTCGCATTGGACAGCTTGCATATGTCAGCCATGACTCCCTCTCGGTTTCATGGAGGATCAAAGGTCACCTGGAGAGGAACCTCAGACCACACCAAAACCAAACAACGATTATTCTGCACATGTAGGACACGAATGTTCAACCATCTCAGCAAGTCTGCTCTTGGACGAAATTCAATAAAAGTGAAAAAAGGCATGCTTCCTCCTTGTGCAGAGGAAGTATTAGACATACCCCAGGCAGCCTGGCTTGATCTGCAGCCCCACGGCTGTTATCAGGCTTTCCTGCTACGTGACTTGGCACCACATCCTTCTTTGTTTAAGATCTTGGTGAAGCACAAACCCAAAATATAGATGTATTACAACTCAGATTATGACCTGGTTGTGTTGCCATTGTCCATTTTTTTTTTATCCGTTTGCTGCCCTTTAATTAACATTGCTGCAAAGCATCAATGATGCCGAAAAAGGAACTCCTAAAGGGAACTAATACCTCATGGTAATAACCAGTAAATACACAGAGGAAGTAAAGATTTTGTGCAACTTGAACATGACAAATTTCTCAGTGGTATAGGAAGAACATAAAGCTATTCAGTAGTGAAACAACCAGTGGAGCTTGTGACAAAGCCACTGTTGAAAGCACACTCCTGTCCAGAAAAGTCCCCTGGCATATTGAGTTAGTAGGAACTATGTTTGAGTTTGGGTTTATACAGCGGCTTGGGCATTTTAAGTAGTTTGGTGAAGTCAGCAGGACATAATCCTCTCCATTGATGGACAGGCAGACAGACTTGGACACGGGGCGACATATTTGCATCATACACACTCAAAAAGGTCATCTGGGTGTCTTTTCCCGCACAGCAAAATTGTTCCTCTTGATTCTTTATGTAATTTGTTTCAATGGAAAGGGCATCCCCTTTGATGACTCAAATGAGTGGTTTCTAGACCAACCTTGAGCTACGTTTTTGGACTAAATGCAGCAGGGGCTTCCCAAACTTACTCAGAATTACTGCACTATTGGGAAGGGAAAGGGCACCACAAGACATGACTTGCGTACATTAAAACCCAGAACAACTTCCTGGGAAATTTTTAACATTTCTGTGATCACTGCACCGCATAGGGAATTAACACACAGGTCTGCCTGGACACAAAAGAGTTTACGGGCAAGAATACATGACTGTGAGTCAGCTGAATCAGCTGAGTCTGTCTGCTTCTGCATATGTGTCTGGCTCACCTGTCTCCTTGTACGTCTGCTTGTCTGGCCAGATGACAGAGCAGAGGTTGGTGAGGACGAGCGTGCCCAGTCTGCGTGCACCTTTCTCTGGTCCGCTGTAGTAGTCCAGTGAGTCCTGGCTCAGCACGAACCAGTACCGACGCTGCTTGATCCAGTTGCCTCGCACCTCCCTTAACAGCCAACCTTTAATTAAAACACACACACACAGGCATCATATGAGAACTCAAGCTCGAAACGAAGTCACACATGGCAGCAGAGCTGCGGCAATTAGACAGTTGATTGATTTCAGAATCGACACAAAAATCAATCTGTTGTGAACATTAAATACTCTTAAGTCATTTCATTTTTATATTTGATAGTTCCAACTTCTCAAGTGTAAGAGCCTGCTATAGACTAAATAAATAATGGAGAGAACCATCAATGGACTTGCTTGCAACTCTACTAGTAACAAGACCCAGTTTTGGTACCAAAACAATACTTCCCCCTAATTTGAGAAACATACCCCATAACCCTTTTTTGGATTTAGCAAAACAAAGTTATTGCAATTTATTTTGCTACTGTGTTGTTTTTTTTTCTTGTAAGCCTGCTTGGGAAGGATATTATTTCAGCAAGACACAATAAAAAATGTATAAAATAAAAGCACTGAAAATCAATTGTGCAAGCACCATGTAAAGTTGTGTCTCACAAAAATGTACCAATACGCCTGCACTCCTTTAGAAACACAGCAGCTAAACTCCAAGACAAGTATTTCCCCTGAAAGGCCGGAGCAGTAGGTGGGCTCGTCATGGAGCTACTAAAAAAGCACAGCAACACCATGTCTTCACTCAGAATAATCCCCCAGTCGTGTAATTGTCCATAAAGTTTGCTGCAGTCTGTATGTGACTGCCTTGTTGGGGTAAATACTGGGGGATAAAAATACAGCCATCTAATAGCACAGGCATTAAAGGCTGCATGCAGCCAACATAATTACCACTTTTGAGGTTGACAGAGTGACAAAAGCAGGCAGAGACAGAGAGAGAGAGAGAGATATACTGGAACGGAGGGAGACAAAGAGTGTAAAGCAGACATGCTCGCAGGCATGCCTGCTGGTCTTGCCAGGCTTGTCTCTACAATGCGAGACAGTTATGTTTCCAAAAGTTCGGAGTATTTGGAAATATTGCAACAGCCCAGATTGACGGCTCCAAAACAGTGAACCTCTACTCCCCCCCTCAGCTATGTGGGAAACTTGTTCCTAATAAGTATTTAATCGGAGAGAAGACAAATAAACAAAGTTTGGCAGTCTTTTATAGATGCTGCCTCGAGAGAAACAGGCAGAGGAGGATCGAAGAGTCCTGGTAGCGGGGTGGGGGGGGGGGGTCAGAGTTCATCCAGAGGGCTGAGTGAAAGACTGCAGAGTTGTTGCAGGCCACCTGGACCAATGCAAGGCTGGGTGGGACTATAAGCAGGGTCAGGCCTCTGTTGTAAGCTGGCAGTGTGACAAATGTGGGGTGGCTGTGCATGTGAGTGCATATGGCTTGGGCACGCTTAGGAGTGGTTTTAAAGGAACAATTAAGGCAATGTACCTTCAGCCTCCAACCCTGTGAAAGCCGTAATGACGCCACACCAGCATCACAACTTCCTCTGTGGTTAGCAAGCTGCGTGCCACCTGTCAGCCAGCGCTCATTTCGCCTGCATCTTTCTTCCCCCCCGCTCTCACTCTCCTCCTGTTTACTTTCATCTGCCCCATTTCTCCCCTCTCCATGTTTTTAACTTTGCCTCAGAGTGGTTTTCCCAGGCAGTGCAAAGATCCCACCGCCTCGCTGCTGCTCCAAAATAAAAACGAAGGGAGAGGAGGGGGCGAAGGCTCAGCCTCTCAGGCTATGTTTCCTGTTTGAGAATGCCTCTATATGATATAAGTGGCAGTTTTGAACCCACCATAAACCCACCCAATATAGCCCAAAGTAAAAACTCTGCAGGCACTTAACACCACATCAGAGGGGGTCAGCATCAAACCCCAATGTGAAAGGGATAAATAAAAATTATGAGGTAGCTCGGGTTGAGCTCACTGACAGACGGCGGAGGCAGACAAGCTGACTGGGTGAGAAACACAGAGAAGGGAATGCCTGGCACCCTGACGCCTCTGTCACAGACACGGGATGTCCCACGGCTGCTGCTCTCTTTGGGAACTCTAAATGGCGCGATAAGAAAAGGAGAACGAGGATGAAGACATAGCAAGAGAGACGGAGCAGCCGAGTCCCCAGACCCCCTGCATACCCCTCCCATGGTCTTCCATCTGGATCCCATCGCTGTAGCCTGCTAATGTTTCCCCTGGGGGCCACGGCTCACCCTTAATTTGTTTCATTTGTGACCTACAACCCCTCAGTGCCCTGCCCCCTCAAACAGAGATTGAGAAAACAATCTCTCTCTGTGCATTTCCAACTTTCTACTCCCGGCACTCTCTGAATATTGAATGTTTGCCCCAAAGATTGAATATTAAAAAGCATTATAATGGAAAAATGCATTACAAATAAAAGTACACTTCACTTCAAAGTTTAATTGCTTAATTTCTTGCATGCATATATACTTTAATTGCAGGGATTTCATAAGAACCCTCTCACCAAAATGAACTCGGGGAAACATTTCAACATAAAAGCCAAAAAACTGGTTACAGAAATAGATTTTTAACAGGAAACAGATCTGTATTTTTAAAAAATTCAAAATTATTAACTTGACCTGAACTCCGCATTTGTGTAAAAAAATACTGAGAACTAAACCTTCTCCCTCAGAGCAGACAGATCCAGACAGATCTGGCTTCAGTTTACTGGAGCATGAGACGCTCAGCATCATGTGAGGGGTAATTTTAACTGTAAATCAACAAAGGTATGTCAATAAACCAATGCCAACATCTCTCTCTGTCACCACTACATGGGTTTTACCATTCATCCTCACATCATAGGTCTATATCTGCAATGTTGGTGGCCTATTTTGGATACTGGGGCAATATTCACCCCATGTAGCCTCGGGATATCCAGCTGAGAAAAAAAAAAAGGTGAAAGGACCTTAATGGAGGCAGTCTTCAAAACATACTCATAGTGCAGCATACAGAGAGAAACGAGAAGGATTATCTAACACCCTGAGGTGCCTTACTGTTGTGGTTGCTGTAATAGTGAAGTGTAGTGGGGCGGGCAAAAGCTGAAATGTAAAATGACAGTGGTCCAAGGAAAAGAAGCCGTCCTCAGTTTTTGGAGGGAAATTCCTCTCCTCTAACAGTGAGACTGGGAGAGAGGGGACAGCAGTAAAATGAGGGGCGCTAGATGAGGGCGCATGGTAACTGCTGTCAGAATTACAGAAGGACGTAACATATCCAAGCGCTGGCAATATACTGCTCCCTGTCAGCGACACGCCAGGAAGGAAAAAAGGAAAAAAGGAAAAAAAAAAAAAAAAAGATATATATCAGACAGAAATAACCTATGAGATCATTCCTCAAAAGCATCAGACATTCAAGATGGGGCTCCTGATGCCAGTAGCTATCCTAAAATGAATACACGCAGAGGGGCGGGGGGAGGGCAGCTGTGCACCACATGTGGTCAGAGAAGGGTTGGCTACTGGACGACAGCACAGCATGGAGCTGCGACAGAAGACAATTAGTGCTAATGAAATATATACTACACTTAATGACATGAACAGCAGCAGCCAGGCCCTGCAGGAAGCTCATTTATTAACTAAAAAACTAAGTGGAGCTGTAGATTATTACAGATTTTGTTTTATTACAGATTCTTTTACATATTACTTTTTTTGATAAATCTTTTGATTGATAGTTTAATCTGTAAAATGTAAAAAAAAAAAAAAAAAAAAAAAAAGAAAACAGTGAATGGTGCCCAACCAACAGTCCAATCGATCATCATTCATTTCTGTTAATCAACTAACAGATTAGTCATCACTTCAGCATAATGACTCACTGATGCCACATAATTGATGGTAGCAGGTAGATGCATTTGCCTTTAAGGTGGAACAGATTAATGGTGGTGTGATGTGCCATGTCTGCTGTGAAGGTTAGACTCACCTTTCACCAACAGCTCAGGCTCTTCCTCCAGGCTCATTTTATTCTTCTCAATGATCAGGCTCTTCATCTCGTCAAGCGACTCCGAGACAGTGTGCCTGTGTGGAGGAGCAGAAGGAAAATGTAAATAAAGCCTGCTTCCCTCTCGACTCTCAAGTCTTCCCCTGACTACTCCCTTCTATTGGATAGCTAATTGGCTCGGAGACATACAGTTGGCCGAGACCCCCGCCCACATATGACTCCGTGCCAACTACGAGCCACTCTGATACCCTTTCGGTGGGGGTCACACAGGGGGGACTGGAAGAAGTGCCACGAATATCTGTCCTCTAGCGTTTTCCACACTTTCCCTCCCTAGCAGCACGCAAGCCCACAAACGCACGCCGTTGCATACCACGCCACTGCGGACAGCTCGTCTCGCTTTTATCACTCGGGCCGGCGAGCCGAGCAGGCGACTGAAAATAAACGTGACAGAGCGACGCCAGCCTGACTCCCGGCCAGCCAGCTCACGCCGGTCAGGGGGGAGGCGGAGGGTTCAAGAGGTCACAGCCTTGGATAGTTAAAACCAAAAACATTAAAAACATCTGTAAATCTGCTGAACTGCTGTTCTTTCTGTCTCTCTTTAATGCTGCACAATCAAGTCTGCAGCTATTTCCATATACAGTGACTGCTCAGCATCCTGGTCCGCCAACGTTATATGGACTAATCCAGACTTGTTATCTCAGGCCAAGGCCCATTTCCAGTCTATTAGATTGTTTAGAGGTTTTATCTCGCCTCGTTTATTTACCTTATCACTCATCTATTTTCTCGGTTTCCTGGGTCTAACTAGCAGTTGAGGGACAAGTGACAACCCCTCCTTCCTTCCTGTCATCCCCCTCACTGCTCAGGAAATGAATCGAGCCCTCCCTCCCGGGGTTATTTGGCCTCTTGTTACCTTCGTCAGCTGATTTATGTCATTATTGATCTGATAATTCCGGAAGGTTCCTCCTCACGGAAACCAGCAATGATCAATGAGTCTGAATATAGCCTTATCTCCTTTGACTCAGCTTACATGACTGCAGGAGCCGTTTCCTTCTCTACACGGTCTGACCTGGTCCTCTCTGCATCACGGTTTGTCTAGTTGACCTCACGTCTGCCTTATTACGCATGAAGTTTCTTCTCTTTATGAAGTGTATTTGCAGTTGTTGATTCTAACTGACTGGCATCTCTAATTTAAGATAATGCTCAGACACCATGAAACTCTATATTGTGGGCCAGTTTTTCTGCATGTGTGTATAAATTGGGCCCGAGGCATCACCAGAAAGCAGACGTGAGAGAGGAAGCTTCAGGAACCTGTCACATTATCCTCAGTCATGCTATCTAACTAAGCCTGACCGCCTGCTCCTCCAGCAGCAGTCTGCGGGGACCTCTGTCAGCCCCTGCATCTACCGACCCCACTTAAAGGCATTAAAATAAACACAGAAATGTGAGGACATATCTTATTTGAGGTTGTTAATAACCCCTGCTACATAACGGAGACATTGGCGGAGACAGGCTTCCCAAACGAGACGGCGATGGGATCTATAGAAAAACTCCCCCCTGAGAGGAGAATGCAGCCTGACGTGCACAGTGGGCATGTTAATGTTAAATGCTTTGGATTACCGTGTGCTATTGTTTCAGTTTCCAAATCTCTATTTAAATCTCTGTACACTAATATTATAACCAGGCCAAGTCTGAACCTCTAAACAACTGGTGGAACCGACAGCAGGATTTGAGCCAGCAGTTTTATAGAAGTAAAAGAAGTGCCTTACAGTTTTACAGTTTATTGAAGATGTTATGTGGGACACATGAGCATACATCATGGAGGAATATCAAAATAAAACTTGGCTTTTGGGTCTGTCGATTTTTCAGGAAACATTTTTCTATACCAGTAGCAAATGTAGAAATCTGATTTTCTGCCCCTAACTGGCCTGTCCACATCTTTAACCGGAAATGTTTTCTTAGTCAAATTCAATGCTTCTGTTAGATAAAGTAGAGATGGAGACGGGGTTAAAATGGGACAAAAGAATAAGACCAAACCCAAGTTTTGACCTTTCGCAGCACAGAATGCCTGACCTTCAAATTAAATGCTGCATAAACCGAGTCAGTTTGACTATTGTGTCCAAAAAGCCAGGCTGATGTCCAAAGTCTCTCTGAGACTGGCTGCAAACCACAGCAGTGTAATGTTGTGGTTACAGGAAATAACCAAATTTACCACATCTTTTTTTCTTGTTGAAAAGGAACTCTTTGTCATAATACAAATTTTATTCATCATATTTTGGGGTATTTTGTCATATTGTCAAAAGTATCACACAAATACCCCAAAAAACGTCAAAAATCTCCAGCACCCAAACACAATCAGCAACCTTCTTGTGCTATTTTTGTCCATGTAAATATATTTCTGTTAGTGTATTCCTACACAAATTGTGTAAAAAAAAAACTTCACAGGAAACTATAGTGTAACAATGATGACTGATAAATACAGACAGCTCAGGACAAATGTCTGAGCACTGTTCTGATGTGGGAGCTTTGGATCTCCACAGCTGTCCAGCAGCCCTACACCCCCCCCCCCCCAACATGCTCCTGCCCCCCACATTCCCAGAAGCCCCAGCAGAGGCAGTGACGGTGAGGCCTTTTGCGGGTAACTTCCTGTAGAGTGCAGGAAACAATTTGACATGGGGATTAGACAGCACGAAGAATAGAGTGAGTGCACATCTACAGATGACTCCTCTCCTCTCCTCTCCTCTCCTCTCCTCTCCTCTCCTGCTCTCTCTCTCCCTCCCTCCCTCTCCCTCGCTCCCTCTCGCTCGCCCTCTCTCCCTCTTCTTCTCTCCCTCTCTCTCTTCCTCTCTCTCCCTCTCTGCCTCCTTCCCTCCCTCAATTTAATTTTAATGTCACACTATTCATCTGTTCAAACTTGAAATATGTTGAAAATCAGGATACTTCTTCTCATCTGCAGTTTGAGATGAACATACTGTTCAGTAGTTTTGCTTTTTAGAAAAACACTAACAAATGTTAGTTCTTATCCTAAAAAGTGCAACACAGAAAACAAGAGATTCTTTTAAGAAAGTGAAAAGGAAAATGTTGGCAGCTCAGATACCATGGATGAGCTCAGACCAACAAATAAAAAAACTGCTGGCTGCCCCACAAAGTAGGAGAGGGTGAAGTCCTGAAAATAAATGTCAGAAAAGAAGAAACATGACTTGCAAGAGGAAGGAAAACATTTCCCTATATGCACACAACCACACAGATTTGATGCTGTGACAAATCTGAAGCACATATTTACATCTGTTGCAGTTGCACTCATTATAATGTCCTCTGTTCATAAGTGAGAAGCTACATAGGCCTGATAAGACATTGTGGTATACACATTTATTTATTATGAATTGTCACCACAATACCAGTTTGCCTCCAATTTCACATCTCTTTGATGCCTAAACAACACAACAGCATTACAGAGTTCAGAGGTCAGTAGGACTATGAGCAGCAAAGTACTTAACTGACGGGAACAAAAGAACAGAACGACATACTTAAGGAAACAGGAAGATACCACACATTCATTCAGCACAGTAGGATTTCCCGATTCAATTCTATCACGTTACCTGAGTTCCAATTCAATAATGTATTGTGATTTTTCAGATTCATTTTTATGCACTTTCATACATCAACACAAAACAAATGTTTCACCAAAAAACAAGCAAAGAGCAAAACAGTGCCAAAGTCACTTCTAGAGACTTGGTATAGTCTGCCAAAAACAATGCACACAACATGTCAGTCAACTATATTTCAGCAGCATCACTGCTATCAACCCATGCACTCTGTTTTAAAAGCCAAATCTGTCACTGCTTCAAAAGGTCAGTAGGCCAATCTAGAAGTATTCTACCTGTTTGTTAAATAAAGTACAGTCGTGATAAAGTTAAACGACTTGAACAACAAAGTTATATAAAGTACCATTATAATGAAACGAATCAAAGCAGAATCACTGGTGCTTTTATCTTTTATAACTTCGTGAATTTCTGAGCAGAGGGACAATGCCAAAAGTTTAAAAAAATAAATACAGTTTTGAGCTTCAGATTTAGGGAGATGGAACCAGCAACTATTTAGCATTTTTGCCAAGAAGTTTCTAAAAACCTGCCGATTAATTTCCTGCTGATTGCTAAATTGTTGCAGCTCTCAGTTCAGATCATCTAAAAGAAGCTAGACCTCAGTTGTTTGTATCTTGTTTTACTCAACAAGAACCTCCATAGAAGTACCACTGCAAAAGTAGTAGTAGTAGTAGTAGTAGTAGGCTCACAGTGGGGAAACCATAATGAACACAGACAAGGCTTTATAACAGCAGGGTCTACTCCTCCACTCTTTAGACACAGAGTGAATGCATTTAATTGACACCATAACCTGATGGACTGTCTCAAATCAAAAGCACAGACACTTCCTACACACTGCAAAGAGACCATCGCAATCAATGCGCATACTGCCAGCAGACTTTTCATGGGGACAGTGATGGTGACACACTTAAATGCGGTTGTATGAGCGCCACAATGAGTTGATTAGTTTGTGACTGTCTGTTTCATGGTCATTTGTTAGAGAGATGAGTCATTGATTTCAGCACAGGGTCAAATCACAACGCTGAGATACTAATTAAAAAGTCAGGAAAAATGGTGTCCTTGCTCTCGGGCTTGAATGACCGCAGTGGAAACATGTCCCGCGTACAAAGCGGGTCCTTGGAACCACCGGGATGTGCACAGTTGCAGAGAAGACCCTTTTCGCAGATGTGTCACAGGGAATACTTGGAGGTTTGTCCAATAGAAGAAAAGCTCAGATGTATCCAAAAAAAAAAAATAGGCATTCAAACAAAGGACATCAAAACAGATGCCTTTTTGTTCATGTCCAGCGCCATTATGGCTGTACACTGTACACAAATGACAGCTATGGCTTAATAGACATCAGCAAAGACAAATTATGCTATCTGAGACAATCTTCACTAAAATACAGTGGGTCACACTGTAGCACTAAATAATCACAGATCCTCTTTGTGGGAATCCATCTCTTTCTCTTTCCAGTCTCTCTCCCCTCCCCCACAGTGCACAGGGCTGACTGCATGGGCCTCTGGCTGAAACTGGGCTGGTGGGAAAATGGGAATGTGGTGATTAAGACTGGGCCTATATGACCTCCCAGCTAAAAATACACTGTTTACTCAAGACCACTGCCAAGAAACCCTGGACTAGGCAGAGGGGAGAGAGAGGGAAGAAGAAGAAAAAAAAAAAAGAGAGTCATGTTTTGAGGAGGAGGGGTGTATGACAGGAAGTCTGAGTTTGTGACTGAAGAAGTGTGTGTTGTCAGAGAAATTGTATTATACAAGAGGAAATTAGTCTTTAGTTTGAAAGAAATCATTAAGATTGTGACACGTAGTGATGTGAATCAAAACTTTCTATATTAACTATGTTAATGGGCCAGTTTGTGATGCTTGACAGGACCACAGAATATCCAGACAGGCAATTACCAAGGGCCCACTTCTGAGTTCTTCACGAAATCACATCACCCGTCTGTTTCATGCACACACACCCTCTCTCATGCACGTGCACACACACACACACACACACACACACACACACACACACACACACACACACACACACACACACACACACACACACACACACACACACACACACACACACACACACACACACACACACACACACACACACACACACAAAATACATTCCTAAACACTGTTCTCTTCCAGCCGTTAAGCCGTTACTGCCTAGGAGCCCACATCAAAAAACATGTCATGCTGTCCATGGCCAAGAGCTGTCAAAGAGGAAGGGGAGCTAATGACAAAGCAGATGGAACAAATGGTGAGAAAGACAGATGTAGTCCTGAAGTGTCCACTTTCTTTTTCGGTACAGTTTGTACTCTGCCCTGCCCCAGAGAGGGGAAGTGGAGAGTGAGGAAAGTGAGGATGAAAAAAAATATAGTCATGATGTAAGACAGATTTGAGTGTGAGCACAGCAGGAGAGAGCAGGCTGCTGGGCACTTTCTGCTGGCTGAAAGACAGACAGGAAAGACCTTACACTGACAGCCTGAAGAGACACGTGAAGGAAATTGGGCACAATGACACCTCAAACTTTCCAATTTGTTTTTGTACACTGAAGAAAATGTAAACTTGTTCCGTGTTATATTTCTTGAATGACAAGATGTTTTGATCAGTGTCCATATGAGTAATTTTTATATTGTGGAAATTTTGTGTGTGTGGCCTGCAGCTGTGTTTGTGTTAATTTACATTCTGTTGCAAATGGCTATAACTGTATATTTACATGCACTCTGATCATACAGCAATATAGTTTAAAATAGCACCATTATATCCATGGATTCTGTGAAACCCCTGAAATGGCCCACTACTGGCAGACGTTATCGATACCCACCACTCTGTTGTAACAGAGGCTGCCTATCTCCCTCTATAACCACATCAGTTGTGATCAATTCTCTCTCTATTGTCATAATAGCCTCAGATATGGAGGAAAAACATAAATCCAACCATCACATCTTGATTCATTCATTATAACGTTTCAGATCAATATTTCTGTCTGCACAGTTCACTTCAATTGTTCAATGAAAGTATAAAGGTAACCAGAACTGCCCTGCCTGCTATGGGAGACTCAGGATGAATGGCTAAGACATTTGCTACATCAAAAGGGGACTTATCAGAGCCTGCCTTGGCTTTCCCTTCATGCAGCTGAACTTCTGGGTGTGTCCACTCATAGGCCAGGTAATGACCGAGCACTACGCTCTCTAATCTCTGGACTCAGTGTGATGATTACAGCAAGGCTTTTAACACACTCCCTTCAAAACCAGTAGTTAATTATGCCATGCAGCCTGAGGCCACCTTGACTACACTGTAAATGTGACACGCACGCGCGCACGCGCGCGCACGCACACACGCACACACACACACACACACACACACACACACACACACACACACACACACACACACACACACACACACACACACACACACCCCCGAGCCACACCTCTGCTAGGAGTGCTGTTGAAGTAAGACTGAGTCACCACGTACAGTCCTCACTTCTCCCTTTCTTTCTTTCTTTCTTTCTTTCCCTCAAGCCTCAAGAGACAGCCAGTCCTGTACGGCTGCAGCAAAAGCTCTCCTTCCCACTTCCTGAGGTGGCTCTATTCTTGCCGAGAGCTGCTGCAGACCCTCGTCTATTCATTTTTGGTGTATGATAGCCCTACAAGTCGCACTTTGTGACTCATTGCCTGTGAGTCGGCAGATGTACTGTGGAGATTGTGGATGAGAGAACGGGGTGGGAGGGGGGATGATAAGGGCACGATGCCAGAGATAGAGTGGAGCAGAGCCTGGCTACATCACTGTCTGAGATCACAGCCATGCACTAATAGTCTGGATCAAGCCTTCCATGAATCACTCCTTTTCATTGTCACTAGCATTCACTTGTAAACCACATGACCATTTGAATTCCATTATTTGTGAGACGAATACTGTCTCCTCTTAACCAACAGTTTGAGTTTACAGCCTTTGAACTAACAAAGTAACTGGATTTGTTGAAGCTGAATAGAGTTAGCCTGACAATATAAGTGTAACTGGTCACAATCACCTTGACATATAATTGGCAACAGAGCCTCAAATGAAGGCAGAGGTAAACTCTGAATGGCAAAACTCAAAAAGTCAAGAGTGAAACAACTGAAAAATGAGGCGGATAACCACATTATCCAGAAGCAATCAAACCTCCGATCATCTGTCAACATACATGTGACTCTATGCACCGCTGCATGCATCCACGAGGTGCACCCTGTGAAATACTGCACAGAAAGTGAAAATTATAGTACTTACACATGTGCCTGTCTGAAGATAAATACAGAAACCCCCAGCACTCAGAGGAAGTGTACAAATAAAAAAAACAAAACGGAACCATCACTTCCTAAAAGTTTTAGGGGTAAATTTTGCGTCTGTCACTCCTTACCCGTTTGTTCCATTGGCTGTGCAAGTTGGCTGAGAAACAGTCACCTCAGCTGGAGTCTGTCAACAGAAGAGAGAGGAAAGGGTAAATAGATGATAATGCAACACAAACAGAAGTCTGTCCTTAGAACTAGTCCGCCGGTTGGAGGGGTCCTTCAATGGCTTGCCTTCAGTGGCCATGTTTTAGTAGGGCATGCAGTCGATCCTGGCAGACTCAGCACATAGCTGCACTGTTCCTGTAATGCTTGGCTTTCACTTGTAAGGGGTAAGCTGGTGGGGAGAAATATGGCATGCAAAACAGGCTAATTTAATGTAAGGGATGGGAACAGAGGAATCTTTTGTGCTAAAGATGCGTGCACCCCAACCATCACACCCCAGAACGATTTGAGAGCTTAAGTTAAAAACTGGGTTATTTTTAGGCTAGGATTGCACTTGTAACAACAAGAGATCTCTTTATCTTTTCATTTATTTTGACAATCCATTAATTGTGCAGAATTATTCTTTTAAGGAAAATATTATACAAATGCTCAGCTTCTTAAATGTGAGTATTTTGTGGTTCCTTTAGTCCTCAATGATAAACTGAATATATTTTGAATGTAGAGTGTTAGTTGGGACTAAACAAGATATTTTAGGCTGCACCTTCAGCTTTGGAAAACACAGATTGAGATTTTTCACCATTTTTTTGACGTTTTAAAGACCAAAAAGCGAATCGGTTTGTCGAGAAAATAATGGACAATGAATGAATTGATAATGAAAGTGATCATTAGTTGAGACCCTAATCTTTTCTATCCGCAAGTGAAAGGCTGTTACTTGAAAAAAACAAAACAAGTGCGAAAGACAGAGATCTTCTGGGTGTAAATGTATAAGAACAGCACTTTATCTAGTCAAATTGATGGTGTGCTAATGATGATAATGTGATGAACTCAGGAACAAATCTTAAATACTAGCAAAATATTGGAGAAGTTATCCCAACTGCAAGCCAACTATTCATATCAAATTGAAATCCCACTTTCATGGACATTAGCTTTGTGTGGAAATTGGAGTTAGAGCTTCCTCTGAATAAAACAGGCTTGCCCATGGCAGACATGTAAAATCAAATTTCATGGCTCAAAACAATAAAC
Organism: Brachyistius frenatus; assembly: GCF_029030835.1. Taxonomy (NCBI): domain Eukaryota; kingdom Metazoa; phylum Chordata; class Actinopteri; family Embiotocidae; genus Brachyistius; species Brachyistius frenatus. The sequence continues at coordinate 936,096 of NW_027210733.1, forward strand.
TTTTCATTCCAGGGCTCCCCTGTTCAGCAGAAGATGGTAGAGGATGTTTCCTTTCTCTGTGCTCTGGCTTCTAGATTCCCAACCTGACCTTGGAAAACCCCATCAGACATCAGAGCTCGCCTGTGTGCAATTTGGACAGATTCCCTGGTGTGCAGAGCGGTACTGTGCGTCCCCGTGGCCTGACTTGTTGTCTCTGTGAACCACAGCCTTGAGCCAGCTCCTGTGGCTATCGCGGCCCAACTCGGGGGGGTGTTGGCCTACCTGAAACACTATCCAGGTCAGCTCTGGGCCCCTCACAGTTCACACACCACACTTTACTACTGGGCAAACTCTCCTAAGTATAGCCAGTGCCCCACAAAAACAGTCAACTGCTTCTTTTTAGATGTCTCAAAAATAACAAAAGAAAACATGAACTGCAAATTTATAGTCCAGCATGGAATCTGTGTTATATTTATAAGGCAGATGGACTCTGAGGCAAATGAGAAAAAGATTTGGATAATGAAATTTCATTGATGTTTAACTCAGGGGAGGTACTGTAAATGTCAAACCAGAGAGGCAAGAATAACTGAACACAGTCAGAAAGTGACTTATGAATGGAAGAGAGTGTGTATGGTAATTCCCTTTCCCTGCCCATAACCATACAGTAAATGATTTAGCCAAGCCAACAGCCCAAGAGAAGAAAATTCAGAGGGACAGCCATGACTGAAAACAACAAATCAACACTAATCACATCAACGACAGAAAAAGCTAGACTTTCATAATATAAACTCATCAGAACATCAATAAACTAATTACACAGGTAGATGAAGTTAAAATATTTGGAGTAATTCGCCACAAAATGTGACAAATTTACAGAAAAATAGCCGTCCAATAAGAGTTAATGGGCTGTGGGATGAGGAACTGGGATAGCGTGCGATGCAGAGCCCTGGCAAGAGCTCTCCCTTTGGACGGGCAATGGATGAATCACTCCAGACTAGAGCAGAGCACGGAGGGAAAGAGGGAAAGATGCCGTGATGTGTTCCTTCCGTGGCCGACTTCCGCTCTCTCGCTTTCCCCAGTTTACTCTCTCATTCTCTCTTTCTTTCTTTCTTTCTTTCTTTCTTTCTTTCTTTCTTTCTTTCTTTCTTTCTTTTTTCTCTCTCTCTCTCTCTCTCTCTCTCTCCCTCCCTCTCCCTCTCTCCCTTCAGCTCTCCTGGGAGGCTGAGTAACCAGAAGGAAATGCTTGGGCACAGCCAGTGTCGGCCTGAGGACCAGATGTGTGGCCTGGAGGTGGTGAGGCAGAGACGCAACGGAAACCAAATATAAACCAGCGTACCGTGACACCTCTGAAGGCAGAGGGCAGTAGTGATGGTTAATGGGACCCACTCTCACTGTGCCTGTTTGTTCCAAGTAACAGGATGCAGTCCACACTTACAACGGGCTGGGCCTAAACACCTCCTTGGTGGTAGGTTATTGGTAAACGACTACACATTGCATAAAAAAAACTGAATAAAGGTTTCAGTGGAAACATGGAAAGACAGAGAATGACGGATGTCCTGTCCTAAATTTAGTGCCTAGCTGTCCTAACACTGGAGGCATTCAGCTCAGTGCGACTGTTTGGGCAGCTGTTGAAGAGCAGTTTCTTTGAATGAGGACTGTAAACATGAAGGGAAAAGGTTCTGACATGGCCCTGTGCTCTTAAGGGCCAAGCCTACAAAAGCGTCAGCACTGACTCATGATTCCAACCTCAGTCAGAAGAGTCCTGGCGAGGAACAGTGTGCTGCCTATGGCTCTGGTGCTGTGGAGGCTCCACTTCATGGCATCCCCTGGCAGAGTGTTGGAAAACAACGCGGGAGATCGTGGTGAGGGAGACTCTACCAGACCTGTGGGTTACTGTCACCCCTTGGCAGGAGTTGGACAGAGGCTTACTAAATGGAGTATTTCAGCCCAGAAGACACGCACACACACGCACCCAGGGAGGTCTGACCTGCTGTCTTAAAATGTGACTTGTCAAGCTCCGGACGAAACAGAGCTCTCTGGGTAAACGAAGGAATGTAGTCCTTTGAGGATTTCCCTGGGAATCACTGCAGACCATCTTCAACCCCTCCATCCTATCCCACCCCCGCTGTTGACACCACGGAAAGCCAAACATATGAGCTATATCTGTATATTCTAAGGGGAGGGGGCTTAGAGCGTAACATCGGCTATGATTGGTCGACAGGTGATATTAGTTTAGGGTGGCTCAGCTGTGGACTTAATTATTGCCTCAGCGTGAAATATTGACACAAAGTTACAATTTCCAGCACAAACCAGTGACACAGATGAAGAGGGACCAGGATGGATCAATTTAGCCTGGCTACACCAGAATACTGCTCACAGCTTCAGTTTTCTTCACTGTGATTATAGTCTGGAAACCCTGTTTGCATTCATGTTTGTAAAAGCCACCCTGATGGGCCGACCAATGAGTGGCCAGTAACTGAAGTATGAAGTAAAAGTCCAGCGTTTTTCTTTTCTAAATGTAGTTGCCACTGTGCTAGTGTTTCGGCACAAATGGTGGTCAATGTGAATTGGTTTCAAAATTAACTCTAAGTCTACACAACAATTACCTATGTAGGGTCATATATTCACACAGTGAATGTGGGATAGGATTAATTGCTTATTATTTATTCTAAGATGGTTATCTTAGAATAAATAATCAATAACTCCCATGATGCCTGAGTGGGTTTATTTTAAGAGAAAGTGCCTGTTAAGCACAAAATAATGGTGAACTGCCTTTAGTTATTCGAGAAAACATGATTAATTACGTTGATAAAATGGTTCCTTCAATAAGTAATCTGATAAACTGAACGAGCCTAACCACAGTAAAGATTAAGACAGAATGTTTCTCAAAAGTAAATATAGTACAGCGATTAAAATAGATGCAGACTAATATTTTACAACTCAGCTCAAGTTAATTTATATTTATGAGCATTTTAAGAGCATAAATCAACCCAGCAAAGACTGATAAGGGATGTAACATGACTGTGGAGACAAAGTGTCTCTTAAGACAAAAAAGCATCAGCTTTGCAGTTGACAGTTTTGCACTGCCTCATAATAAAGGCATTGTTATCATTTTTAGGTTAACAAAGTTGACCTTTTAAAATGCAGCAGTATTATTGTCAGCGCTAAGCTATTTTTTTGAGGGCACCGTGTGCTAGTTGTTGTTTTTTTTGCGTCGTTTCCATGCTTTAAAAGTCAGGCTATATAGCAATAAATCAGCCCTACATCTTCTCTGATTACTATGATTAAGATTGACAGCATTGAGCTCAGTGGGCTTGGCTCCACATGCAACAACTGATGACCGATGACTAACAAACCAACATTATTAGATTTTATTACATCTACAATAAAAAAAAGTTCCCCCCATCAAATCACTACTCGATCATCCATATGCTCATATAAGTGAAGACAGAAATGTGTTGTTTAGGCTACTTTAATGACATGTGGGAGGCTTCCAGGCTTTAATGGGGCTACTTTTTTTGCAAGGGAAATTCTTCAGTCCTTCAATCAAGGTCATTTAATAGTGCCTGTTCTTCCCTAAAACAATCTACAACTCAATAAACATTCAACCGAAGCCACCCAGAGGAGCAGCATACTGCACTTACAGCATAGGTTGCATTTTAATGAGGGATTTGTGAAAGTTACAGGAAAAAGATCTGTGTGCCTCACTTTAAAAGGCCATCAGGCATCTCCACTGGGACATGTTACTATAATCTTATATTGATTGCAGTTATGGAGCACAGTTGGGTTCCTCTGACCACCAATGGCCGGCCAGATGGTATATTATGACCGAGGTAGGGAGTGCTACACAGCAGCTCCACTCTGGATAACCCTGAGCAACAGATGTTATGCTTATCTGGCAGTTGTAGGTACTGTTGGACTTCTGTTGTGCCAGTAACTGTGTAAAACGTATCTGTTCCCATCATTTTCATGCAAATTGCTGCAGTGCCGTGCTGGATGGTTGCAAGAACATAAATGGCCAATAAATAGATAAGCAGGATATGCAAGTAGTGGCTCCAGGAGGCATTACTTTCATCTGCAAAGCAATAGTCTTAGTGTAAGTTTTATCGCAGTGAAAAATACCTATGACAACAACGCACAATGAAAAATGATCTTGGACAGGAGTCAAAGGCTAAAAGTTAAGAGAAACTTCTCCTTAAAAGAATGAGTCTCGTGCAGAGGGGCACAAAGTCCTGATAAATATTTGAGAGTGGACTTTTCTAAAGACACTGTACATAAAGAGCTGCATGTTGGGTTATACAGAAAGAGCCTACCTCAATTCAAGGCAACAATGCCCCCTTACAAGTGGGTGGACAATGCTGAACTCTCTGTGCCTGATCAGATGACTAACATTACAGGGAAGACAAGGCCACAGTCTTATTTGCAATTGAGTGGATGGAGGCCAAATACACAGGATCAGTTCAACACACTGGCTTTTACAGCTTGCGTCAGAACATGCGTGTATGTGTACATGTGTATGTGTACATGTGTATGTGTACATGTGTATGTGTGCATGCCTATGTGTGCGCGTGTGTGTGTGTGTGTGTGTGTGTGTGTGTGTGTGTGTGTGTGTGTGTGTGTGTGTGTGTGTGTGTGTGGGTTTGTGTGCGGGTTTGTGTACGCGTGTGTGTGGGATTGCTCAATGTTGCCCAAGCCGCCAAGACCATGCAAACGTCAAGCTGGGCAGCAGCACATTGTGTGTCCTGCATCAGTGAAAGAGGCTTGCACTAAACAAACTGATTATTCCCACAAAGTTGACAGCTAATATATGTGGTCACATGTGCACAATGTGGTTTTAGAGTCTATCTTATGAACAAAAAAAACTGCATTTCTTATCGTGCATTAAAGTTCTATGTTTACTTTTCATAGCAAAAACTACTACTATTTGTTTGTACTAAACTGAAATTATACTCCTGAAGGTGTTTTAAAATGTATATATTCTACAAAAGCTAAGAAGTGTTCATGTGCAGAAGCTGCTGTCTAGTGCAGGTGGAGAGTTTTTACCCGTCCATTGGGAGTCAAGTCCTCCTTGTTGCGCAATTCGAAAGACTCTTCCTCCTCTTTCTCCCCATAGTCCCGTCCGAGCAAACTGAAGCCCTGCCTGCAGCACAGAAACCAGCAAACTCCTTGCAAAGGCATTCAAATGAGGTTAAGTGTGTCGTCTTCTGCTATCCAGGTCGGTGAATTTAACATTCACGGTGTTGTCTCGGCCGCAAGTGACTCCCAAGAGCTGCGTGAGAGCATACAGCATGCCCTCTCCATAGATATCCAGCGAGGAGGAGGAGGATGGGGACCATAAGCGTCTTCTCTCCTCTCTGTCCAAGAAGATCTAAAAAGTCTAGAAAGTGTACATGACAGCAGTCATACTCCAACACAACCGGCAGAGAAGTGGTTCAAGGAAAATCCTTCCCCCCTCTTCCAAGAGTCCAGCTGCTTCGTTCGCGACACCTTGCTGTCCCTGTTTGAACTTCACACGACCGACGTGCAACAAAAAAGCGTATTAAGTGTCCGAGAGTGCCCCTGTGGCTTAAAAATACAGCGAGCTGAATGTGTTGGAAAAGAGCGGCTCCGTTGATACCAACATTTTCTACACACGTCTGGGAACTCACATGAAGGTGCACCTCTGCACGGCGCCGACTGACTGACTTCAGAGTTTGAACAAAAGCGTGCAGCAGCTGGGACAGAACAGTGTGGGACGCGAAGCCACGCCCATCGAACGCAGGTCTGACACGTGATTGGCTAGAGGCAGACACTCCCCGGTTTGACACGCCCTCAGGACACGCCCCTCCATACTGACATGTCCCGTGGTAAATGTCAGTAATCAAATCATCCAAATCACCACGATGTCTCACAATACTCTTGTAACGTCTGTGTAGTGCTCATTGGGAGGGGATTTTTGTTTTGTTTTTGTAGTATCTGTAGTATTCAAACTTTTTGCTCAGGAGTCTGTTTAGACTATAATCTTACTACACATCTAATTTGCTTTTAAATTGAATTAATTCATATATTTTGTGCAATAGTAAGCCTGTAAAAACTAAAAATGAAAGTTTATTGTTACGTTACTGCTCTTTTCAATTGTGTTTTATGGTATCATTGGTGATAGACAAAGTATTGAAAAGATTTTCTTCTTCAAATAGAAATATCCCTATTACAAGTAAAATTTCTATTCATTCCATTCTTATAGTAGCATGGGTTATATCTATTAAAGTAGAAATACTCATTATTCACAATAGAACTTCCCCAAACAGTGTTAAATTATCATATCATTGGATCAATATTGTCATTGCATAGATGTTTTTTCAAGTAATGTTATAGTTGTTTCAGATGGAGTTCATTTGAATGGTCTTATTTCCTGTTCTGTTGTTTGATCTGTAAAAGTGCACCATAAACATCATAAACTGATGATATGCTCTTGTGTAAAACCTGAACTGAAAAGTAAATGTTATATTTAGTTGAATTATCCCTATGGAGTAATAAAGTAGCTTAAAGTGGGAATACTCAAGCCAGTATACCTCTGGATATCACTATAAATATTAACATATAGTCTTGAGGGTCCTCACTGCTCTGAGTCTGCTTTGATATTTTCATAGAAGAGTGTTACAGATTACTATTTTGCCTTAATGAAAACAAACTTCACAGTTAGTAAACAGAGCATTACAGACGAAAACTTTATTTCAAGAATAGATCAGATTTGATCGTGTCATGATATCACTAGTATTGATTACAGCTCTTTCACGTTCAGTTTTTTTTTTCTGTAGATTGTATTCCTTCTCCTTTCTATCGTTCTCTTGCTTTTCCTGTGCACAACACACACAGGCACGCACAACACACACACACGCACACGCACAACACACACACACACACACACACACACACACACACACACACACACACACACACACACACACACACACACACACACACACACACACACACACACACACACACACACACACACACACACACACACACCTCCCCCACTCTTTCCTCTTCCACTTTGCTAAACTGTCTGCAAAGATGCAGCCTAGGAGGAAGGAGGACTGGTGCTAAATCCAACACGTGACATATCCAGCCCCCTCGGCACTCATGCTTATTTCTCCCTTAATATCGCTTCATTTCCCCTTCTCTGCTCTGTGCAGACTCCCCCCACACATTTCAGTCAGCTGACTTTAACCCATTCCTCACCAAGAGGAGCTCTTTACTTCTGGTCCACTCTATTCGGCTCACACTTCTTTAAATCAGTTCTCCCACTAAATACAACACATACACACTCACGGGCAGTTTTTGCAGCGCGCGTAAGCACACCGCCTGTTCAGACGCTTTTAACCCTTGTCCTCACTGTTTCCCTGAGGGCTTTGAAAATCAATAAAAAGGCTCATGGATGCACCTTTTCAGATTGGTGTACTTAGCATTATGGACAGTAAGCCTGACCACCCCTCACCCCATCCAAGACAGACAAATCACACACACACACACACACACACACACACACACACACACACACACACACACTGGCCGACATTCAACCCCCAATCATTACAGGAAAGAGAGAAGTGTGCTGGTTTTATTTCAATTTTCTTTCCCTTTCCTAAGTAAGAGTTTATTACAAAAGAGCTTTCTCATATGCAAGAGAGAACATTTCCTCAGTTTTCTTCTTGAAACTCCAGCAGCAGCCGCAAAGAGAAAGCACTCTCAGTATCTCACAGGCCAGATCCTCCCTGTCCTCCCCCATATCCCAAAACAATACGCTGGGGGCCTCAGCTCCCACAGACCTGGAGGAACATATGTTTTATTTTTAGAGCTCACTCCCTCAGCCCACGCTAGTAAAGTGAAAAAAAAAAGAAAAGCCCTCCCTCCATATATGGTTTCTGAAAGAGCTGAAGTCAGTACAAAGAGCAGAAGTATTTCAGCCTAACGCTCACATATCACTAAAGATCATTACCTCCATACTGTCTGTGATTACTTTCTTCTAATTTAGTGACAAGAAACAGCTAGTTGTGTTCTCTTACAAACTTTGTCCCAGTCTTTCAATCTCTCTCTCTGTCTTCCTCAGCCCCCTCCTACGTCCCTCTCTTCCCCTCTTTCTGGGAGATGACACATGATTCTCTATTAGCAGACACACACACATACACACACTTGGATACACGCAAGATAACCTGATACAGTGTGTCAGGTTGAGGCACCAGATCAGGAGTAGGGCAAATGATTTGGTTGGGCTCCCAGTATGAAGACAAGCCAGGTTGGCTGGACTCCAGCTGCCAGAGGAGAGGGAGGTGTGAATCTGGAACAACACTGCGGCTATCGAAGACTCTGACACTGAATGTGGTGGAGCTGACAACAAGCAAATTTAAATTTTGCTTTAAAAACAAACTACAGCTGAATTTTAATGAAGTTCACTGATGTGGTGTTAAAAAGTCCTCCATCTTTTCTTTTTTTGGCCCCCCCTACTTCCTGCCGGCCACTCATTACAACACTGTTTGTAGAAATTGGCATGTGGGGTTTCCAACCAAGACGAAGGGTAGACAGGGTAGACACAAATCGCACATGTCAAGTCCATCAGAGACAGAGCAGCTTGGAGTGCTGTTCCCTCCACTCTCCCTCCTCTCTCTCTGTGTGTCTCTGTCTCTTACTCTTTCCCCTTTGAGCTTCTGGCTGCAGGATCCTGTTTCACTGCAGCCGGCATCACAGCCAGACTCATATGTTGGTGAACCAAATTGATTGTCAACAGAAAGGGGTGTGAAGTCTGATCTGCCAGGAGGCTCCTTGCATGGTTCATATTTGGGTGCAGCATTGTTTTTTTTTTCTTTCTTGAGTGATCTCTGGGTGATGATTGATCAATTCTTTTGATGTGTTTCAAGACAGAAGTTTCAGCTTTTAGGTTTTATTTGAAGCTGAGGATCCAAAGTGCTCTGCAGGCACATTTAAGATTCAGCGTCAGCCTGCTCTGCTCATGTCTTCGGTGAAGCTTCCCTTCAGAAGTCAGGTCCAAGGTCAGAGTTTATCTGACAATCCCAAACTAAGGATTTAGGAGAGGAACCAACCCCCAATGGCCCTCACCCGTGACTCAAGCAGGATTTCCGCCCCACTGTGTTCAGCATTGAACTTCACCTTCATCCTGCTGTTGAACCAGCCCCCTCCAGCACCAGTCCAGTGTGTTCAGGTCCAACAAGAGTTGAGGCTCTTTAGGTTGGTGAACAGAGGACTGCTGTTTGTTGGCAATCGGCCCATGTAACGGGATAGGGCTACTGTGAAGCCCCTTAACTACTGCACCACTTGACCTGAAGTTCCCACTGTGAAACATCCAGCTGTGCACGAGGATTCATTGTGACAGACGGGCTGTTTTTGTGGAAAATGTGAAATAATGATGGAAGAGAGTTAACTAAATAAATGATAAAGTCATTGGGAAGATCAGCTTTTAACTGCACACACATCCTGCCACAGAGAGTCTTCTTACAGGATTTTTAAATCAAACACGTTAGGATTTATAAAAGATTGTTTGGCACTCAGCTGGACTCCCATCGATGTCGGGTATCTTTCTGGCCTTTTCTAATGAGCTTCATGGACAGTGTTGAACAGTCTTATGGACACATAATACTGTTGAGGGATGTGTTTCTAACCCTGGGCACATCTGTTCCTGGGGACTGTGTGGCACACAGGATTGTATCAGTGGCAGGCCAGGCTAGAGAAAACATTCCCGGCTTCAACTTCTGACCCCCTCTCCCTGTTTAACCCCTCGCATTCCCCGTTTCCCCTTCTTGCCTGGCTTCATTATGGTGACCCTTAGCACTCCAGACTCCTGCACCCTGGCTCAGCCTGTCAATACATAAACTGCATTTAGAACTTGTGCAATGGATGAATGATGTGTTGCAACGAGGCTTCTCGGGTTTTAAGACTGAGTGACACTCTAAACCTGAGGCGTCTGTCCTGAGTACAGTTATGATCCATTATTGGCTGCATATTACAGCGGCCTGCTGTTTTCTGCAGTCTGAAAGATGTGCAGGGTGTTACATACTTTCTGTCTGTGCTTGTTTTATACTGCTGTTTGGTGTATGTGGACAGGAAATTGCAATTATCTTGACATATGATCAGACAAAGATATGCACCAAAGTATTTAGATATACCAAGATCATCCTTCATTTCCTGCATTAAATTCATGTAGTTACATAATTCTGTCTTTAAAAGCTGCGGACCATAATCCACTGACTACTGTAATTTAAAAAAGCAAACATTCATGAGCATCTGGGAAAAAATGAAAATAAGAGCCAACACAATACCATCATCAAGAGCCAAATGAGGGGGAGTTGTGCTGGAATCAGAGAGGCAGAGAGACGGATGAGAGATTGATAAAGATCAATAATCAAGCAGAGCAGACAAACAACCAGGAGAGCTACAGCTACAACTCGTAGAATAGACACAACAAATGACAATACAAACAAATAGCTGAGATATGCCCTCATATTGTCTGGTATTTTCACATCAAAGACGAGAAAAAGAACAGATAAGATTCCTCCAGGCGCTCAATACATCCTCTGAATTCTAGTTAACAATTTAACAGCCAGTCAAGTTAGTGCTGCTTAATTGTTGTAAATTCCCCTTAATTCTAGAGAAACTCTGTGTATTATTACATACTGGAGGCTGTCTAAACTCAAATGATTTATGATTAACTTGTGGTTTGTGGGGCTGGGCTGTTACTGGTTGTGGTACTGTAGGTTAAACACTGCGAGTGTTAGAGCGAGGCAAAAGATAACGTATTGACAGTTAGGGAGGCCGGGCAGAGAGCCAGAGTCCTTCAGCTATTTTTAGGATGCTGAGTGTGTGAAAATATGCTGAATGCAGAATTGATGACACATTGCCAAAATCTGAACCTGCGTTGGATTAGTGGTGTCTGTGTATGCTTGCAATGCAACATGTGCAAAATGTACTTTGGCGCAGAAGCACGGATATGCACATGCATCCGATGCAAAAAAATGCAAAACTGAGTGCATACAGAGTGTACATTTGAACAATGTGTTGATTGGTGTTCACCATGGAGAGCTACAGAGAGATGGACATGTCAGAAGGATTTGCAGAATGGCTGGAAACAGTTTGTGAAAGAGTCTAGCCCCGTGTGTCTGTGCTCGGTCTTGCTCTCGCTTCCTGTGTTTAGATATCAGCCTTGAGAGCAGCTCTCACCAGTACAAGCAGTATAATTACTGATTATGGAAAAAGTGCCCACTGCTTTACCTCAGTCTGGGCAACAGCCCTTCACAGAGCAACTGAGTAAACTATGATTCCTTTGGTCTAATTTACAAGTATGTATCCGGGTGTCTTTACAAAGAAACCCACCCAAAAACAGAATTATGTACTCCTATGATCTTCCACACTTCAAAAAAATAATGTAAACATAAACTCTCGAAGTTCACTTTCTGGATAATTTTATTGTTTGAAGTTTTACACTTTAAATAGTCTGGTTCAAAAGTTTAAAGATGTCAAGTCTTGGATTCATAGTTGATAGTTTAGCTTGAGAGAAAGAAGGTGGAGTCTTCAAGACATTTTCATTTAATTCAAACAGTTCAAATTAGAGAGAGAGAGAGAGAGAGACGCAGAGAGAGCAGAGTCTGGTACTAAACTAAAGTGAATATTGCAATGGTTGCAATGTAATTCATTCACTTTATAAATTCATGTCTAGAAAGTCTTTGCATTACGGTGATGTAGACTTTTATTTATATTTTCCTTTGATTGAAGTGTCGTCATTAACCCACACAACAATTGTGTATTTTGTTTCTTTGAATCCTGCATTAATTGTAGCACAGTATCAGTTAGTCTAGTCTGTTTGAATCTTTCTTAGTTTTAGTCTGTGTTTGGGAAACTGTGTGTTACTACATAAACTGTGAGTGCATGTGTGTGTCTGCCCGTGTGCTGTCTCATGTTTCTTTCAGGACTCGATCCAGGCTGTTGCTAGGTGCCGTGACCTCTAAGAGCAACATTCACGGATGGAGAGGGTGAACTCTGCACGAGGAGCAGGGCTGTATTTTATTTCTGCTCCTCCCCCCAACAATCCCAAACACACACTGTATACCACACACTTCCCGTGGGCCTGGCCTATGGCTAGAGTTGTTCACTAATGGTTCATCAAGGGTAACAATATCCATTCTGATCACTAATAATGATCTCTCACTCTCTGTTAACCAGGTAGAAGCATAGGAGTCTCTGACCTTGAGAGGGAGGATGTTTTAGTCTCTTTCACCCATGGTGCAGATTTTAGTATTAAACACTTCCTACACTACATGCTGTAAGAAATACACCCCACCCCTCCAATCCCACCCCTTCCCCTTACAGACTATGAGTTGACTGGGGCCCAGCATTGAGGGGACAAGCTGTTCTGTAACCTTACTGCCAAAAGGTACTTTACTGGAGCTCAACTCCAAGGAACTGAGCCGGGGAAAGGAAGGACACAGTTTGCATGTCTTGCCAGACATCTCAGAGTGTGTGCGTGCATAGCGAAGCGTATTGTAGGAAGGGCTCAGCAGAACTTTTAAGAAAAGCAGACCGTAAGAATTAGCCATGGCCTTGTTCTAATTATTGGCGTATTTCTGTGTCCTTTTTTCAGTCAAACGTGAAGTGACCCATTCAGCTGAACACAAACACACCAAAACATCGCTGCTTATCCAATATGACTACCTTCATACTTTGCCACTTGACGTAACCCTTTTCATCGCCACTGTTCATCCTCCCAGCTGCAACTGTCTTTCGTTACAGTCAGTAGTTCACTTCAAACAAAGCCCAAGGCAGAGCAACAAAAGAGAAAAAGACAGTGGGCAAACAAACTGGAAAGCAGACTAAATAACTGCGACTTGTTTGCTGCGTGACAGAAACACAGTGTAGTGGTGTGTGTGTGTGTGTCACTGGCTGTGGCTACGCATTTGTGTGTATGTGAACCTCTGTTTGTGTGCATGTGTGTGCTCGTGTTGGTAGCAAACATCAGAAACAAAAGTGTCTCAGCTGCATCTCCAGTAGGCCACAGCTGTAGTTGATATCTAAACTTAATGCAGGTGTCTCTGCTGCTGTCTTTGTGGAGCTGTCGTTGTGTGTACACTGTTTCCACCGGGCTGTGTCTCCTCTGTATATAAATCAACTTGTAGGTGTGTGTGTGTTCATTAACACTGGGTCTGTGTGCGTATGACGATGGCTCAGTGACAGAAAACGGCATCCTGACTTATTTTAAACACAAGCATCACTTGTTTGTTTGAACAGAGTCAAATGATTAAAGCTCAGGTGCTCAGAGAACAAGCAGACATGCAAGAATAACCTCTTCAGAGAAATGGTGGAAACTGAAGAGAAGGGAAATGTGCTCTCCTATTCTGATCTCCTACTGCTATGTCTTTTATATTTGCTACACTGCACAGAGATCATTAAAACAACAATAATCTATATTTTTATCAGTAAAACTATCTTAAAATAATAAGATTACAAAACAGGGAAGTACAAATCTCTGAAACACTAAAAACAACAGGTAAAACAGGCTCAAAAAGGGAACAAAGTAAGTTTTTAAAGATGTTATTGATTTGGCCTGAGCTGCTCAGGCACAAACCTCCAATGATGCAGCCTCCAGAGCCCCAGTCAGCACAGTTAATGTGGGACATATCGGAATGATCAGGAGATCCTTTGTCTTTGGATCTTAAGACAGGACTACAACTCCTGGGACTCACTCACAAACTGTATCTGGTAGCAGGTGATGTGAGCAACGCTACATACTTGTAAACAAAGAAAGATACAGAGATAAAAGGATGGACTATTTTATTTATTTATTTTTAAAGTGGTTGTAAAATACAATTTGATGTGAAGTATAACTTAAACAGGTTGGTAAATACTTATTTTTCTTTCTTGCCAAGAGTAAGATGAGACAATCAATACCGCTCTTATGCCAGTGTGATAAATATGATTCTGCCACCAGCTGCCAGTTAGTGTTGCTTTTAGCACAAAGACTGGACACAGAGGCACCAGTCTGGTTCTGTCCACAGGTAACCGATCTCCCCCTACCAGCACCCCTAAAGCTCACTAATCACTCCCCAAAATATGGTGAACTGTGTTTTTTTACACTTCAGTGCTTGTACAGATTAAACAAAGCACATTACTGAGCTTTAGAAGTCCTACATGTGGTAGACGGATTCTGTTGCCTTTGGACCGAGCCGGAGTAACTGTTTCCCCCCGTTTTCAGTCTACTCGCCAAGCTAAGCTAACTGGGCACAGCTAATGATTTATTGTACAGTCTACAGTCAGAGTATCAATCTCCTTTTCTAACTAACATAATCCTCTAAATTGTCACTTGGTTTGCAAACATTTACTTCACCCCCAGTCTGTGAAATAAATTGAGTTGATTAGTCTGTCTTCTATGAAGTGTGACTGGTCGAACAGGTTTCAGCAGCTGTCTCAGACACACCAGTTGAACCAACATTGGGGGGCGGGGGGCTTAGAGGTGGGACACCAGTTTGCACATCCCCTGCTGGGTTTATTTTCAACTGGATTGGCCCTCCTCAGCAGGAGGTCATACCGGTGTATGGACGCCTGAGAGCCGGCCTGTTTTAATAGCTCTGTTTACAGCAGTTTACCCACCAGTATGCAGGGACATCAGGTTCCCATAGGTGGTTACCAAAATAAACACCTGTCTCATCAGAGTCCGACGAGAACGCAATCTTGCTGAATTCTCCGGTTTCTGGCGCACATTTTTAAACCAGCCGCTGTCAGCGTTATTTACTCCTGTTTTATGTTTGACACATCAGATACGTATAAATAAAGCCAGCGCTCGTCGTACGACACCTACACAAACTACTTCATCCATCTTATCAGCCATGATAACAGATCAGCAAAATTATCTCTCGGAAACATCTGGGATGGAGTCACAACTTGACCTTTGTTTGTGTGTGGGTGGGTTTAATGGTGTGTTTCTGTTTGTGAGAACATCTGATGGGTGTTTTCATGCTTCTACCCTTAGCACATGTCCTTTTCAGTGTAGAGTGGCACCCCTATGGAAAATACACACAGGGCTAATGGGGGCAGACCAAAATACAATCTGATCCCAAAAAAACAATCCCTGTGAGAAACAAGACCATCACGGGTCTCCAGTCCTCCACCTGTCAGTCGATTGTGCACGTGTGTTTTTAAAAGATAATAGAGGGAGACAGGAAGAACGGGACCTTTCAACAGGTGTTTGTTTGTGGTTACGTCAGTTTAAAGTGTCACAAAAAGGATTTTTTTAATTTTTTTTTTAAAGAAAATCCATGTATGTGCATATAATTGTGATTTCCCAGAGATAACTCTTTTAAATTGATCTGCTGCAGCCATTTAATAATACTCAAATATCATCCTCTCATTCATTTATCACTGACTGTATGGTTTTGTGCACATGCAACATCATTTAAGTAAAGTTAAGTAAGAAATAGGCTTAGAGAGAGTTGGACAACAGCTTACCTTTCAAGTCTTCAGTGCTGCCATGAAGAGAGAAACAGAGATCCAAGTCTGAGCTTTATCTGACATCTAGTGGTGAGTTATGTGGCAAACTGCAGGTTTGGTTTGACTCCTCCCTGAGGCTGCTGCTGCTTCATCCTTCCTGTAAAATACTAATTTAGTTTAAATGCACATGAAAGAGAGTGATGAGTCATACTGTGCAGATTAAGTTAATTACTCTTTTTCTCCCTGATTTCTGTACCAATGCTTTCCTCATACAACTTAATTTATCCTGTCAAGCTGTTTAATTACATTTGATTTCTCATAGATGAATGTGACATAAAATATGAGTCTAAAAAAAATAATAATAACAATGACACTATTCATATGTTGGCAGAAGCACTGTAACTTTAAGAGCGAGTTTGTACTAGAAAGACTGAGACATATTTCTAGAAATTATGCTTCTGGTTGCTTTTCTTAATCGCAATTTGTCACATCTGAAATCCATTTTTTTTTTTTTTTTATCCAGATGAGAGGTTTAACCCCAGCCAGATCATATTAGGTCTCCTCTATACTGGTCGCTATGGTTACCACAAGGTCAAATGTAAAAGGTCATTAGGGAAACAGATGGCAAACCAGCTAAACAACAATCCTCACATTTAAGCTACAGTTAGTGTCGCTGTATGAGAGGGAGGGTGTGCACGCGTCTGTATGTTTTTCTTTTATTCTTATGTTTACACTTATGTTGAAGAAATAAAATAATCCTCTTTGCTTGCTGCTTTACCTTTAATTAGGTAAAAGTTTACTGCATTATGAACTTGATACAAACATATTTGAATTCCAAAAATTGGCAAAATGTGGCATCAAACTTCAGTTGAGACTCCCTGAAACAAATCATCCGAGATGAAATGATATGCATTACTGGACATTAATGATCTTAAAACCTCTCTTGAATACCCAGGGCCCTCTAGGAATAAAATGATTTCCACTGATTGAGATAGATTAGTTCACCAAATTATTTTCATACTTGTGTCGTGCCAGTTAAATAAATACTCAAACAGCGCCCGGGGCCCATGCGCAGCCAGTTTCCTCTGCTGATTTGATGTCCTACTTTACTCTCCCATGTCATTTTCTCCTGTTTGCCATTGTCTTCTATCTACAGACATAATTCTACACTCCGATGATATTTCAAGGGGGAAACCAGTGACAGGGAGCTTACGAACTAACAATCTGATTTGATTGAAAACACTGTAAATCCCACACTGGCCCAGCCATTCAATCTCACTTCATCACAGACACGCTGCCGTCCCATAAACCTACTTCTTAATCCTAAAGCCTTTTTATTTTGTGGTCAGTGTGCTACAAATTGCCACAAATCCCTCTCTGCCTCGGTTTCACCCAGCCCCCACGCCATTGTGAGTGTGTATGTCTGCAGGGATGAGTCTGAGTTCAGGCACAGCTGGCATCCTCATCCTGTAACCTGCTCTGCTTTGGGCATATATGCGAATGCCTTGGGATCAACTGCCTGGACGAAGTCAGACGGACAACCAGCTGAGCTGTGCAGCCTGCTGGTCTGATGTCATTCTCTGCTTATGAAGGATGTTAAGGACCTCCTTTCTATTTTTGGAATAAGTTCAGAACTGCTTTCCTGGAGAGAAAGACTTTTTAACCACCACCTCACCAACGCAGTGCCCACTTGGACAGTTGGCAGCCATGAAAACTGTGCCAAAGGAGGACAGGAGATGCATGGGCCAACGAAACAAGGAATAAATCTCTTTGATCATTGACGATCCAGCCCTGGTGGAAAACTCATCTTTTGGATCACAATACTGTTTTAGGGATTGAAGTCTACTCGTATTATTCTCATTTGCTGGAAATTCCGTTTGCAGAGGAGTTAAAAAGTTTTTTTTTCCCCCTTCCTCCCATCCAGTCTCCTCTGCCTCGGAAATTTCAGACTCCTGCGGAAGAGACGCAACAGAACCTCACTCCCACCTGGCCTAAAAGCACGCTGCTAATTCAACACATCTACAAATGTGTCGAAAGAGCCACAGCATTGCATGACTGTCATGTAAAGATAAAACGATTTAAAGGATATAAAAGAAGAAGTGCGCGCTCTCGGCGAAGCGCAGCATCTGCACCAGCATCCGATGCGCGTCCCCGACCCGGTAGAGGCTGCCCGAGATCCCGGGAAGAGGAGTTGGGAGCTGTGCGAGTTAAAGTTGGGCTAAAGGGGGGTGAGAGAATGCTGCAGAACAATCTACGATCTAATTAACATATGCCTATACGGAGAAACGTGTACTAAGTGAAGGATGACTTGCAAAATACTGAGCACATGCCTCTTGTTTTTGGGTTTTCAACACTGCTCATCACGTAAGTCTTGTGAAACAGCAATTGTTCATATATTATCGTTTGCTAGAATGTTATTAAAATATTTCAAGATGTTCATTATCTGCAGATTGTTTAGTATAGGATCATATGCTGAGAAAAAGTGGCAGGATAATATAGCCTAATAAGTGAAAAATACCAATGGACTGAGAAAAATTTAACCGGAAATGTTGGGATGCTTGAAGGGCAACACACGCTGCGATAAAAAAAAAAAAAAAAAACCAGACATAGTGGTCAAACCCAGATTATTTCATTTGCGTGGCTTGTTCTGTTTATTAAAATGTCAAAGCATTGGTTTGTCTGATAACGCAAAAAAGTGTGGAAGCAAATTGCGTCGGTCCTGCAGGAGTTGCACACGGTGATCCCCTCCGCACAGGACTGTCTGCATTGCAGTGCTTTCTCGCCGGCAGCACGCAAGTTTTCTGCAGCGTGCGGGCTCAACTCTACTTCTTTTCAAAGCACGAATCAGTTTTTTGGGGGTTGTTTCTAGTGTAGCCTAATAATTGCCCGATCGTATCGATAGTGTGTGTTGTTGTTGTGTTGCTGAAAATGCGTTGAACACATTTTCTCAGTGGCGGTTGAGGCAGCAGGGCTCAGCCTCCCGGCCGGGACCAGCCCACTGCAGTACTTTTTTGTTGTTGTTTTTTTGGGAACCCTGCGTCCCCATCACCTGGCCTTAAAACCCTGCATGCTGCTGGCACCTGACGGGGAATTCATAAACAATGCAAAGACCGCTGAAGCAGCCATGCGGTGGATTTACTTGGAGCGAGGTGGGGATATGTTTGGGGCTAAAATTGGGTTCGCTAAAAAGGCGCTGCACCCATTCATGACAGAGCTTGTGTGCATACCAATACGCTTTACGTATGATGTCAATGTCACGACGCACTCAGAGGATCTTAATTGTTACCTAAACCCCATACAGAGCATTGCATGACTCAGGGAAGATTAAAGAGATGTCATGTGACTCCTTGAGTTTGGAATGGGGAATTTACAGGGAACAGACAACAGCCATAACTGGTGGTAAACACAGCATATCATTTATTGTATTAGGACAGAAATTGAGATTACCTTTATAATATTTCAGTGAAACTAAAGCTTGTGTGCTCTGTAAAAGCATAAGTGGATCCAACTAAGATACATATTAGGCTAAATTTTTCTGAGCAGGGAAATAACGTTCCCATCTGTGTACTGTGCTGTTGCTGTTATGATTTGTGGTATTTTTGAAAAAAAACATATGATGCCATGCTGCCTGCTGATTGTGAGGACTCGCATTACATGTTGTGCTGGGAAGTTGGTACCCTTGCTATATTAAAGCAGGAATGAGTGGGAGAGACCATGATGCATGTTTGAGAGCCTTATTGATCACTGCATACCTAACCAGTAAGTAGAGGCCTGTAAGGCTGGTAAAAGTTCTTGTTGATACTTTATTGCATGAGGATATGGACATTGTAACCGTGCCAGATCAAAATGGAGCCACAGATCCCGAAGCACTGTAAACCAACCCCGGGTGGAGCTGACACTCGCTCTCTGAGGGGCTTGTGTGTTTGAATCAGGATGGCGTGACACGTGCATACATCTGAAGTTTCTGCTGTGTGCGTTCTGTCACGGTTAGCAGCCCAAGCAGAAGGGGACTGACTGTTTGGTCCATGTGAGGGGAATTGTTAACTAGAGAAGGAGCTGCTCTGTGCTTTTGGACAAAATAATGCAGCTCTTTCAGATCTGAAATTAAGTCTGAATATGACTCAGATTTTCTGCATGGTTTGTTGTCTTCATCCTGGACAGCAGTCAGACCCCACCCACCGTGATGCCTGCCTGGGTTTGAATCATTTATTAAACCCCCTTTAACAGAACATGATATATTGTATGCTGTTATTTTTCGTATGTTTTTATTTTTTGGATGAGACTTGCGTTCATAGACACATCTTCACTCGAACAATGCTGCTTTCTGAATGCTCAGCTGCCATGCATGATTGTCCAATAACAGCCGTAGGAGGTGCCTCTCTGCATACTGTAACCAACGGTAATGATATGTCAGTCCAGACAGGCCAGCCTACACTTGTAGCAGACTGATGATTCAGCAGGAGTGGTGCTAGTGCTCCACACAGCCACACTGTTCCCTACACCCCCTTAATGATAAATGGAGAGAGAGCCTACTCTGTGTGGTGCAGAGAAGGGGGGAGTCGGAGTCGGAAGAGGGTTGGGGTGCAGGATCAGAAAGAGAAGGGTGAAAACCTGGTGGCTGGATCCACGGCACAGGCTTCAGGTACACTTTAACTGCTGCAACATGACAACGCCCGCTTGGGTAGAGGGAGGCAGCGTGCGACAGAACTAAAAAAATAGAAAGATGATGATGATGAGGAAGAGTATGAGGTAACAGGATGCAATGAAAGTGAGAAAGAGAGGATGATTTTTAGAGTTGGGATGGAGATAAAAGGAGAGGAGTCAGAGTGAGAGAGAGAGGAAGCGTGACAGTGAAGAGGTAGGGGTGTGGAGTGCGTGACAGGCTCGATTTGAGGAGGAGCTTAGTGGCCTGGGTTAACCTGCTGCAGTCTGGCATGGAGATACTCTTCACATTTAAAGTCAAACTTCTCTCTCTTTGCTACTAATTGAGGAATTAAAAAAAAAAAATCAATACTCCTTAACCTTTAGCAGCAAACAAGCTTTGCTGGCGTAATTGTGTATTTGTGTGAATGGACATTTGAGCAGTGCATCGCTGGAAAACATCTCTACAGTGCAGTAATGTACTGATGCAGCACTGTTATTGATTATCTGCAGCTTAGCCGTGACTTTCTGTGCAAGGAAGATGTCAGAATGGAGACAGAGGCAGAAAGTCAAGGTCATATTTCTCTCGCTCAGCACATTTCTTCCACCTGAGTGTGCAGCGTGTCCTTGCATGAAAGGTGACATGTTTTGTAAATAGAATATTCTCGTCTAACTCATGCAGATGAGGTGGAAAATGGTGCATGTATATGCTGTAAATGGCCAGCAGGTTTCATGTGACAATAGGCGTCTAATTCCTCATTCATATTTCTTCACTGTAAGGTCCGTGCTGATCACAGTCTGTTCCTCTTCAAAGTCACTTTAAATCTGAGGCTATGCTGCACTCTTCCTCATCCAGCTACAGCCTGCATACTAATTCTGCTCATGTTTTCTGTCGCTAGCCACAGTCTACTTCGCTTTTCCTACGCTCCATGACCTCTGTGATTGTAAGAACAGGACTTACAATGCCAGAACTCATGTTTGCCAGTAAACAACGCCAACTGTTTAGAGAGGATTATACCGTTAAAAGAGGAAGGTCAGATTGGAGCTGCTTTGGTTTAAATTTTTTCAGTGATAGCTGGACAAACACAGATCAAAACATTCGATTTTTTTTTTTTGTATGTATACCTGCTTTCTCCTTCAAATAAAACCCTACCCGTCTATCTATATTAAATCTCTGGGCACCATACTTTGGCACTTAAAATGAGACAGTGTTTCTCTCGCAGCTTGAGGTGAGGGCAGCGGACGTTTATCCACAGCTGTGGCAGAAGCAAGATTAGGTAGAATTATGGGCTGGGGAGAGAGCCTGAACAGATGGGTGATGCTGCTATCAGTCTCATAACTACAAGCAGAATAGCAACTCACCATGAGAAAGACACACTCGTAATTTGATTCTGACTCTCACACCCACAATAATCTTTTTTTTCTCAATAAATTATATATAAATATATAATATGCAAGCATCAACAGGCTCTCTGTTTCTGCAGCACCGAACAACACAAGACCAGATCTATTTTTGTCTTCTTTTGAAGAAGAGAGGTTATGTAACTGCATGACATTTACAATTGTTTATCCCTGAGAGATGCATATTCAGTAGCTGTTTGTCTCTTGTTTTACCGCTAAGATGCAAGGATGGCTCACTCTCCGCGTAGACGTCAGGACAGTCGATTAGATTCGGGAGTTCTGGTCCACCTGCTTATAAGGAGGCCATTTAGAGACTGTGGTTCACTGTGAAATATGAACCTTTACTCTTTCTTTCTGTATACTTTAACCGGTAAAAAAAACTAAATGCATCTGTGCTATACTTTAAAGTTAATTGAATTGATCCGGTCTAATGTGTATTTTTGTCTGGCACAAGCATGCACTGACATCTAATTAAACTCCAGAGGGTGTTTTCTTATCAGGCTGTGCAGCCCTGCCCATCTTTGTGATCCAGAACTGTGAAATTTTGAATGCTGCATAATGAGAAGTTTCTTTTTAGTAACACCTGACCTCTGTGTCCTTCATATTGTCACTACAGGAGAATGTGTCGATCCACTCATGTCTGGGCTCTACGCCTCCTCCTTCCTGGCCTCTTCCAGATATAACTTTCTGTACTCTGCTAATTTTGCCAAATTGTATGGTAAGTTTTTGCTTGTTATGTACAGTTCATCTCTAATTTTATGCCATCACCTTTCGGATCTAACACACAGCAGACATTTAAACTTATCTGCAAATCAAGAGTGCAACTAATAACATCAATGATGGCTCTGTTCCATTTAGTTGCACCCATAAAGCAAGCCGGTGTGCCAGTAATCACAGTGCATTGTAACGTCAAAAAGGAGTAGAACCATTATGAATGATATTATTCACACTAGCATTATAGATGT
Organism: Brachyistius frenatus; assembly: GCF_029030835.1. Lineage (NCBI taxonomy): Eukaryota > Metazoa > Chordata > Actinopteri > Embiotocidae > Brachyistius > Brachyistius frenatus. The sequence continues at coordinate 958,550 of NW_027210733.1, forward strand.
CAATAAGCCTGCCATGACTCCACGTTTCATAATGTGAAGGGGGCCACACATAGTGATGCACCTGTGGAGAATTATTAACTGTATCTGCAGCTCTCTATTGCTTTATGGAGCTTCATAGCAACATTCTGCTCACTGTTTTGCTGTTTTCAGTGAAGAAAGCTCCTAAAAATGAATGTAAACTACCTGCTCAGCACCAAATGTACAGCAGACAAAATAAGCTACTAGCAGGTGAAAATAGTGGAGGATTTATCAGCTAGAGGGACTTATTTCCACCAGGAGTTGAAAGGACCGAAAACAGAACGAAGAGGAGGTGAATATTGGATCAGGTTGACAGAAGCTATCTTCAAGAAAATGCTAATGTTGGTCTGTCACAGCCGGATGTTTAGATAAGCAAGGGTTTGATAACAAGGTCACCATGTCAATTTAAAAGGTGTCAATTGTTGTGCTTACAAGCAGTGTTTGCTACCCTAGCCATTAATGGGAAATTAAGGCGAATCTGTGAAATGTTAAGTGCTTGTCGAATTCCAGACATTATAACAGTAGGTCAGCTGTAAATTTCATGCTCAATAAAGTTTGACCCAAATTCAAAATGACTGCATTAAGATAGAAGTCAGAGTTAAGTAAGATCTGTGAGGTCACAACTGCTTTGGCCGTGATTTTAATCCTTGACAAACTGTATGTCACTCCAAAATCCAACTTTAATCTTTCTCCCCCTCAGGCAGCAGTGGTTGGTCACCTTCCCCGAGGGACAGACAGCCGTGGCTGCAGGTAGACCTGGGCAGGAAGTATCGGCTGGTGGCCATCGCCACCCAGGGGACCTTCAACTCCTATGATTGGGTCACCAAGTACACGCTGCTCTATGGAGACCGACCCGACTCCTGGACGCCGTACATCATGAAAGGAGGCAACTCTGTAGGTGTCACTGAGCCAGAACGCTCGGGTTGGGATGAGGACCATAACAGGGATGAGTCGAGGATTAACTAGTCAGAAGTAATCTTTATAGCCGGTTTTGGATTCAGTGGGTGTTCTATTATATCCATTGTCACTGGCACTGAAACAAAGACAACCCAGCATATTATCTCTCTCCACACTGACAAAGCTAATCTCATCATCAGTTCATCTCCAGTCTCTTAATAAGGCGTTAACACCATTGCAGTGGCTCAATAACTCTCTCCACTCTCTTTCCCTGTCTCATCTGTTTTCAGACGATGCCCGGTAACTGGAATTATTATCAGGTGAAGAGGAATGTCTTCCATTACGCCTTTACTGCTAAACACATTCGCCTGCTGCCTCTGGCGTGGAACACGGAGAACGGAGGGAAGATTGGTGTGAGGCTGGAGCTGTTTGGCTGCTCTTATGGTAAAAATGACTGATGGGGGGGATTTACTGATTCTGAGTCACATCCAGGGACAGTCCCAGTGCTGAGTCATATTTGACAATATGCCACTAAATCTAAGTGCCAGATATGCTACGGTATGTTCCCAGTAGTATAGGTCCCAGTGTCCCCTGATTCATTCTAATGAACTTCAAACACCAGCTAAAAATGCCAAACACATCCGAGGATCTCATAATCCTTAAATATACATATTACATAAAACATCCTGAGCAGTATTTTATATCTAAATCCTCTGCAGTTATGTTAGTATGAGTGAATCCAGCTTGAAATCTGTTTCAGATTCCTACGTGCTTCAGTACAATGGGGACGACTCCGTGGTCTACATGTACCCGGAGAAAAGGTCCCGGACCCTGCACGATCACATTGCCATAAACTTTAAGACTCTGGAGCAGGATGGTCTGCTGCTGCACAGCGAGGGGATTCAAGGAGACCTCTTCACCGTGGAGCTGAAGAAAGGCCGTCTTTACCTGCACATCAGCCTTGGTACGGCCTGAATAGAAATTTTGAAACTCATGGAAGGGACGTTGTTTTTGGCCGGGCTCTGCTTTAGTTCTTTGCAGTGATTGTAGTCTGCAAACCCCAGATTGGCTAATCTGAGTGGCCGGATCAATCAGCGACTACTGGAGTGTGACAAGGTTGAAGTCAAGTAATTCCAACAATGCCAGCAGCTATAGAACCAGATAAAGCGATTACGAACAGTTTTAGCAAAGCTAGCAAATATGGAGGAATTGTAACCTGAGAAGGAACAATGCCTAAAATAAAGAAAAAGTTTACTATAAGCCATTTCCTAACGAGGTGTTGCACTCTGCTCTCATTTGGGGAGGGTCTCAGAGAGCTTGGTGAGTTCCCACACAACACCATGTCATATGGTGGTCAAATTGATTAAAGGCTCCTCCAATAGAGGTCTACGCCCATTATGATGCCACAAATAAAAACAATCCCCAGTAAAGTGTAGCCAGACTAATATATTCAGGCTGTGTTGTTATAGCCGGTAAAGAAAATAAAAATGACAATGACATCCATCTCAGAGAAAAGCAGACTTTTCAGAGTCTGGAAATAAAGACAAATCGTGTGGGTGGAGATCTCGGTATGGATGGTTGGGTTATTGACCGGAGTTTCACAGTTCCTTTGATGTGAAAGATGCTGCATTTTCTCTCAGTTTTATATTATTTATCGCAGATCGTAGCTTTTGTTTTTATGTTTGATTTCCTTCTGTGGTTGCTCTCGGTTTTTCAGGAAGCAGCAATGTACACAAAGTTGATGGTCGAACTACGCTGACCGCCGGCAGCCTTCTCGATAACCTACACTGGCACTATGTCACTATCAAGCGCTATGGTCGACAGGTGAACTTCACAGTGGACAGTCAGACAGTGACAGCTATCTGTAAAGGAGAGTTTACTTATCTGGATCTAGACACACAGGTAACTCGGTATCTGTAATAATTATCCTCCTTTGATGACATAAATATTGTGGGATGATGCTCTTGGCTAATGAAGGTAACTGAATATCTTAATACGTGTCACTTAGATGTATGTAGGAGGAGTAATTGAGAAAAACTTGCCCCACCTGCCGACCACACCGAATTTCCGCGGCTGCCTAGAAAATGTCTTCATCAACGGCATCAACATCATCAACATGGCCAAGAGAGAAGAACCTGAAATCCGCATACCACAAAAGGTAAGGCTTTACAAAAACTAACACATTAAACAACAATACTACAAGACAAAGAGAGTACTTGCAATTTTATCTAATTATTGTATCTGTTTCATGCCCACAGTGCAATCACAATCACTGGAAATGGTCTCACCATGACTAACAAGATCTAATTTATTTTTTCTATCTAGAAAAAGATGCATTATGCCTGCCGTGACATTCTGCTCAAACCGATGACCTTCGCCGGGCCGAACAACTACCTGCAGGTGCCGGGCTTCTTTCGGAGGCCTCGCATGTTTGTCAAGTTCAAGTTCCGCTCATGGGACTACACGGGGCTGCTGATGTTCACGCGCTTCGCTGATGACCTGGGAGCTCTTGAGCTGGGTCTGAGCGAGGGACAGATCAACGTCACTATTTTCCAACCCGGCAAGAAGAAACTCCAGTTTGCTGCAGGTGGAGCTTTTGGGAGCTTTTGGAACATGCGATACTCTTTGCTTCTTGCAACTGACTGTTTGCAAAACGTTAGCTGCACAATATCTGGAAACGGAGTAGGTGTAGCTTTTCTTGTAGTCCCAAGCACATCGTTTGATCATGTGTAGGAATCCAAAAGGTTGCTAAACTACGACTGGACGGTCCCTGTTCAGAGGCAGGCGTTAGCTAACAACTGTATGAGCTCTCTTCTGCTCTCATGCTTTGTCTTGCTCTTCAGGATACCGGCTAAATGACGGTTACTGGCACACGGTGGACTTGGCAGCCAGAGACAACCTGCTGACTCTCACCATCGATGAGGAGGAGGGCTCGCCACTAAAGATCACCAACCCTTTCACCATTCGAACAGGGGACCGCTACTTTTTTGGAGGTGAGGCGACGACTTGAACAACAAAATGATCACATAGCCCAAATCTGTACTCTTTAAGTTGTATAACATTTGCTTTCCTGCTCTCAGGTTGTCCAAAAACCAACAACACGATAAGGAGGTGTGAGACCAAGCTGAATCGCTTCCATGGCTGCATGCAGCATATCTTCATAGACAATGAGCAACTTGATATTGACATTATTCTGCAGCGACAGTGGGGGCGATATGCTGAGCTCTTGTTAGGAACCTGTGGGATCACTGACAGGTAGGAAATACACTGGGTACCATGTGCAAACATGACTGATTCAGATTGATTAAAAAAAAAGACTAATGCAGCACTGCAATGATGATTTACTATGGTATGTCATACTGACTCATTTATCATGTGTAGTGAAATCTCATTATGATGTTTGTGGTCGGTATGGGGCTGAATTATAGTGAGGGATCATTTCCTTCGAGGTGGTGGCATTCAATAATAAATTCCTACCCATAAACCCTGCCCAAAGACTCTCAATATGAAACAAATATCTCAGAGAAAGGAAATTAAACAAATATCTCAGAGAAAGGAAATGAAACTGACAATTACCTATGTTTCTTGCTTTTGTGATATAAAAAAACTCAGAGTAAGCATCTGTTTTATTTGCAGATGTAGCCCAAATCCGTGTGAACATGAAGGCAGATGCATCCAGTCCTGGGATGACTTCATCTGCCTGTGTGAGAACACGGGCTATAAAGGAGAAGTGTGTCACATGTGTAAGTCCTGGCTGATAATCTCATCACTGCAGCAAGTCTTTCTTTACAGTTAATTTCTCGCGGCCACCGCTATGCTTCTTCTCAATGATGACAAATTGATCATCTCCCTCCTCGAACAGCGGTTTATAAAGAGTCATGCGAGGCGTACCGACTCAGTGGCAAATATTGGTCTGGAAACTACACCATCGATCCTGATCTCAGCGGGCCGCTCAAACCATTTGAAGTGTACTGCAAAATGAAATGTAAGTAGTCAATAATAACATACAGCTTCATCAGTGTTTTCTGGATCATCTGTGGATTGTTCATGAAATGCTGGGAAACAACAAATCATGTTATTTTGTTCCAGGAATGAGAAGAGGGCACAGACATTTCATTAGAAATGAAAAAGATTGACATAACAAAATAGATCCAGCTGGTGCTGTGTTTGTGTCTGTGTGTGTTGGGGCTTCCTACCAGTACACTCTGTCCAAGCTTTCTGTGTCTATCCTCATGAGACGTTAAATTGCTTTTAATTTTTCTAAATCTTTTTCCCAATCTTCCTCTTTCAACATGTCCTGACTGTGACCTACATCTCTTATCCCTCTCTGCAGCGTATAAAGCTTGGACGGTGATCATGCATGACCGAGTCGATGGTACCAAGGTGACAGGGAGTTCAATAGACCGGCCGTATATAGGAGATGTCAACTACTGGAACGCCTCCTGGGATGAGGTCACCGCTCTTGCCAACACCTCGATGTACTGCGAGCAGTGGATCGACTACTCCTGCTATAAGTCCCGCCTCCTCAACACCCCCAGTGAGTGGGATGAGTCGAGGTTTCCTTCTAGTCATGAGCCGATAGTCAACAAGAAAGACAAAGATGATGAACACATGCAAATTTCTTTTTCAAAATAGACGGAAGACCTTTTGGTTACTGGATTGGTCGCAACAACGCGAGCCATTATTACTGGGGTGGAACGTTCAGAGAAGTCCAAAAATGTGGCTGCGCCATCAACCAAACCTGCACCGACCCCAAGTTTCAATGCAACTGTGATGCCGACTATAGACAATGGTGAAAGAAGGACACATTAAGCATGTTTATCTTATATCTCGCACACTTACATCAATGTTTGATCACCTCCTTTGTGGCTTTTCAGGTATTCAGATAAAGGCTACTTGGACTTCAGAGACCACCTGCCTGTGAGGAGGATGGTGGTCGGGGACACCAACAGGACCGGCTCGGAGGCGAAATTTACAATTGGGCCACTCCGCTGCCATGGCGACAGTGAGCTTAAATATTATGGGTTGTGCTGAAACATGTACTCAAAAAATAATCTTCAGTGTTGCAAAGGAGTTTTTTTTCAAAAATATTTCACTGTTTACCACAGGAAACATCTGGAACACCATCGCTTTCACCAAACCCACCTACATAACTTTCCCCACCTTGAAGCCTGGAACCACTATTGACATCTCCTTCCACTTCAAAACCTACGTAGGCAACTGTGTCTTCTTGGAGAACTCTGATGAACACCTCAAAAACTTCATAAGAGTAGAGCTCAACAGTGAGTGGATTCACCTGTTACCAGGAGTTTTTCTTATCATGCAACTGAAAGATTTATTTAAGAGTTAATGTACATTTCCTTTTTCATTATTTTACTTTCTATTTCTTCTTCTCTCTTCTAGCCACCCAAAATCTTGTGCTGATATTCATGGTTGGCGATGGCATCATTAATGTGACCCTAACCTCCCCTTTCCCTCTCAACGACAATGAGTGGCACTTTGTTCAGGCTGAGCTTAACGTGAAGTTGGCCCGGATCAAAGTCGACTATCAGCCTTGGGCTGTCAAACGCTTCCCAGGTCAGACCTTTGTCACCATGGACTTCACACATCCTCTGCTTGTAGGTAGGTGGCCTGAGGTAAACTTGGAAATGTTAAAGTTTAAAAATGCCATAAATTAAAAAGATGTAATATGCCCCAATAATATACTGATAAAAGTATCATCTGTCGCAGGTGCAGCCAACCGCACTCTGAGACCTTTCTTGGGGTGCCTTCGAGGTTTACGGGTGAACGGTGTTCCTCTCGATTTAGAGGGCAAAGTAAATGAAGAACAGGGTGTGAGGAGGAACTGCACGGGACAGTGTCTCAATGCTACCATACCGTGTCGAAACAGCGGCCAGTGTATGGAGGGATACGCTTCCTACACTTGTGACTGTAACAACACAGCTTTTGATGGTTTCTACTGCCATAAAGGTGAGTTCATGTCCCACATAAGTTTCTCTTCAGCTCTGCAAAAAATTACAAAACTACAAATGCTGATTCCACTGTGATTTTTTTCTTAAGACATTGGAGCTTACTTTGAGATTGGGTCATGGATGAGGTACAACATACGAAAAAAGCCCATATCGGATGAAGCAGCGTGGGCCAACTGGATCGACCCGCACTTTGACAATTTCAGCCTGGGCTATAATGACACGGCAGACGACATAGAGTTCAGTTTCAGCACTGTTAGCACGCCGGCTGTGCTGCTCTACATCAGCTCCTTCGTCCAGGACTACATCGCTATCATCCTCAAGATTGATGGTAGGAGAAGCTAAAAAAAAAAAAAAAATGTGTTTTCGCTGACAAATATTCATTTTTTTCAAGCATGAGTGCCTCGCAAATCTATTTCTTTTTTTTCTCAGGTAGTGTCGATCTGAGGTACAAGCTGGGCCTCATAACACACAAGTACCAGCTGACTCACCGAAACCTGGCGGACGGATACCCTCACTACGTGAACATAACCAGACACAATAGAACCATCAAAACACAGGTTCATGCTCTCACTGCTGCCGCTGTGTAAACTGTGATCTGTGGTTACTTTCAGCCGACTGACCTTTCCAAAGCAAAACCTAATTTTCCACAAGAAAACAGTGATCCATACACATCTGACATTTTGGGATTAGATTTAGGGTTAGAGAGGAAGATTGATACCTCTTCTATATCTGTAGCTATAACCAGCTGCTGGTTAGCTTAGTTTAGCATAAAGACTGGAAACAGAAAGCCTGTCTCTGAAGGAAAGAAAGTCTGCCTGCTAGCATCTCCTGGATAGATTTTGTTACCTTTGAACAGAGCCAGGTTGGTTGTTTCTCCCTGTTTCCGCTCTTTTAATGCTGGTGGTAGCTTCACATTCACTGTGCTAACATTTGGTAAGAGATGTATTGACTATTTCCTGTAAAGATAAGCTTTCATAACAATTTTTTCTCTTCTCAAAGGTGGATTACATGGAACCCATAGTGGAAAAGATAACTTTGGTGGAAGATGCCAGGTTTGACTCTCCGAAGTCCATGTTCATGGGCAGAGTTATGGGTAAAAGTCCTATTCAATAAGAATGTGCGATGTATTCATCTTGCAGCCAAGATTATTTATGAATGAAGCCGTACACTTGTATGATGTTTAATCTCTTGCGTCTTCTCCTTCAGAGGTTGGCGACATTGACTATGAGATCCAGAGGCACAACGCACCGGGCTTCATTGGCTGCATATCGGGGGTGAGATACAACGTCTACGCCCCTCTGAAGGCCCTCTTTCGTCCAAATGAAACGGACCCTCCAGTAAAGACACAAGGCTACGTCTCGGAGTCCAACTGTGGTGCCTTCCCTCCGGTCCTGGGTTATGTGCCATGGGAGGTGGACCCCTGGTTTACGACCATAGGTGAGTCCATAAAATTATGTATCAATCCATGGAGGGGAGTATTATTTTCTGTTCATTCACTTGACTATATCTCTCTCTTACAGAGTATTTTTATATCCATGATGACCTCGGTCTGTTTTGGATAACAGGTAAGATTAATTCTTTTTCTTCGATACTCTCTGATCAGACTTTGTCCTGAAGACAAAAATAATGCATATTTGCTTTCTTACTGACTTGTTTCATTCAAAAATAAGTCCAATATTGTGACATTTATTCTGTTTATTTTGAAGCTCCTCTCCCTTGTTTCCTCGCTGTCTCCCAACTGTCCCAGATGACGCAAATCAGCCGTTTGAAATTCTTTTTCCCCTTTTTCCTAAAATCCTCTAATCCTAAATTAGAGCAGGGTTGTCAGATTCTAACGCAATCTTTTGAGTGTTTATTCAAGCCTCCCACTGCAGGCGCAGTTTTATCACATGTGGGAGAAAAGCCAAAGAACATAAATGGAGCAAAGTAAACAGCCAGACAATTTTAATGCACTGTTATTATAGCCAAGATAATATTTGATTCTATTCAGGTGAGGTCGTATTATCTTCTTAATCGAGTTAAGTGTATCAGTAAAATCCATCTGAGAAAACTGACGGCTTTTGTATTTGCAGAAAATACTGTACCAGTTTATTTTAAAATGATCTGGCATCACCTCTAAATAATTTAAAAATGTATACTTGAAGCGGAAACAAATAATAATAATTTAATAGTCCATACAATTCATAGTACAACTGTGAATTGTACTTCCTTCCTATGTGTTATCGTAGATTTTATGTTAATGAACATATCTAACATGTGAGCCGATGTAATCCACGTGATAACGCTGCACCTTATTACAAGAGGACACGTTGAGTGGTGAGAGCAGATGAGCGGTCTGCAGCACAGCATTACAGATGATGGAGAAAAAATTAGAGCAGGTCCCCCTGATGAGCGGGAGAGGCTGGAGCCTCAGGATTAAACTGCAGCACAGAGACTCTGCGCTCCATCCCTGTCTGAGACCTTTACCGGATCAGCTATATTTAGTCTACACAGGCCCAGCTTACTGTTCATCATTGATAGATGCTCCAGCTTAATAGATCATTTTGCTTCAGAGACATTAGTGGAGGACATCATCATGTCATTACAGATTAGTGCACCATTCTGGCCTCCCATCAATGAGCCCCCGATATGAGACATGTTCCCTATTTGATTTCTTGCTCAGGATAAGAGGGCTGAGAAATTCTGACTGTTGTTTTAAATATGACTGATAGGATTCAATTTGCAGCTCTACCACCGAACGAATGTGTTTACAGTGATATTGAAGGCATATGTTTTGTTATGTTCGGTGCAGTATACCTTTCCCGGAGAAAAATAAGCACTGTATAATACCACATATTATAATTACATCAGCACCAGCACCAGTCTATTCTCTATATCCATTTACTGAGGATATGAACCTGAGGCGCAGAGACCTTTCCCATCATGCATCAACAGAAAGGCTAGAAAACTCTGTGGACATTTCACCATTTCATTAAACAGTGAACACCCTGACTGACAAACAAATACACATCTACAGGCAATATAATGTCTCCATTTCACCTGACCTCTATGTTTATGGACTGTGAGCAGAAACCAAAGCAAACACAGAGGGAACATTAAGACTACACACAGGAAGAACCAGGCCAGAGGCAGCTGTTCCAGCTGGAACTACTCAACAATAATCTTGGTTGTAGGTGCCAGAGCTCGCAGCCTCACAGTCACAGTCTTTCAAATTAACAGTCTCATAACAAATCTAGTTTGGATGTCATTTGCATTTGTAGCTAAAAGCTCCTATATGACTTTGACGGCTGGATTACAAGTCCATCTTCATATGAAATCTGAGCTGTAATCAGTCAAAGACAATGTAACTATTTCAAAATGCATCTGCCGGATATTAACCAAAACACGGAGAGCTGAGCACGTCGCTCCTATCTTCAGAAAAATCCACTGCTGGCCTGTAATTCCTCTAAATGAAGCCCGGCTCTACAGCATATGTCAGATAATGCTCTCAATTTACAAACCCAGCAGACCTCTCAGGTCGCAAGGCAGCTATCTGCTTCATGTCTTGAAAGCCTTGTCTAAATCTGGTGAGACAGCTTTCAATATTTATAAAGAAAAAACATGGACTAGCTTATTTGGCACTCTGAAACTTAGACTTGACCTGCAACGTTTTTAAGCATTTTAATAGAATCATTTCCTGTATTTTCATTTTATCATTATCATTGTAATTTAGTTTTTCTGGTCTTCTTTCTTTCCTTTCTCCATCGTTAATATCTGCTTTGCGTACTTTTTTCCTTTTGCCCTCTAAAGCTCTCGAACAAAAAGACTAAAAATGAAAATAACTTGGTAGTATGTGCAGTGAAATCATACCGAAACAGACAGATAAAAAGCACCTGTAGAGCCACAGAGTGTGCACTGTTGCAGAAATCCAAATCGCAGCAAATGCAAACAGTCTGTCTGATAAAACGGAATGATTTAGCACATTCAGTCAAACAGCATCTGCTCCTCATCAGTATTTTTAGGAGCGCCTCTACCCTCACTGTCTTGCAGATAAAGCTCTGACTGTGCTATTTTTATCCCTCAGTTATTGTCATCCTGGCATTGCTGCTGCTCTTCGGAGGCCTGTACAGCATCTACGTCTATGCGTACCAGCAGAAGGGCAGCTACCACACCAATGAACCCAAAAACCTGGAGTCTCCCAGCAGCTCCAGGCCACTGACCGAGACCCTGAGGAGAGAAAAAAAGAAGCTCCCAGAAATCGAAGAGGAGTACAGGAGCGGCTAGCATCACAGGACCTCTGGGACAACGGGTGGGGGCTTGACAGGGGGGAGGGTGGGGGCGGGGGGTTGGAGAGAGGGAAATAGCACTACAAAAACCACAAATACCTGTATTAAGTTTTTTAATTCTTTTGTTTTCTTTCTTTCTTTTTTTTTACATTTTGGTTTGTGTTTCTTTCCCCGGTTGAATGGGACATGATGCCTGGTGCTCTACATAGTACGTCCAGTATTTTGGTAAGCTCTAGTTTTGCTGGGTTTAAGGTTCACATCAAGCCCTGTGTTGCATGAGTAGCCAACAAGTCTCACACTGTGTTGCAGGGTGAAATACTGAAGTGCCTCATCTGAGCAAGCTTGATCTGAAGTAACTATAATAGCTTATTCAGATAGGGTTTAGATTAGACACTGTGGGAAAGGGACTTTAAGGGATGTTAAACTGGAACATCAGTTTTAAGTAATCCGACTTTTATTAACCGATTTCTGTTCTGAGCCATTTTTGAGACCGATGATCGCTCTCGATCGCTTCCTGTATAGATTTATCACCATCTAAAAAATTTACCTTTCGATGACAATCTCGCACGGAGCCGTTTTTTGACACCGTAGCTCATGATATGTTTTGGGTTTGACTAGTGAGCACATCTGCACGCTGGTGAATTACTTACTAGCGTAAAGAAAATCCATATCAAAGCTACAAAGCTGGTGTTCATGAATAAAAACTTAAAGAGAGAACACACTGACGAGCATGGAGCTTTGAGATGACACATATAAAGATTGTAAAAGGTATAGACGCTTCTATTTGTTGTATTGCAGCCTATAACAGTGCATTACCTATACAGAATGGCACGTGTAAGTGGTTCAGAAACGCCATAAGTGTCAGTAGATAGCAGCTTTGCCGATTACAGTATGCTCAGATTCATAACACATTCTCAACCACGGGGCTTTGGACATGAGAATGTGAGGATTTGAAGATACTCTGGGTGTGAGAGCTACAGCAGACTGGTGGTGTACTGCAGAAATAAAAAAACAAGTCAAGGTGAGGAAGCTAGCCATCGACAGAGTGATATATATATATAAACATCGAACAAAAAGTTTGGAAATTTGTATACCGTTGGAAAGCCTGTTAATTTCCCTTTTAAACGGTGCCCCATTTGTAAGGAACATGCATTTGTGGGATGAGCAGCACAGCTGAGTATGTGGGTGGCCATTCCATTCTCTCTACTCCCAAATTCTGGAGGTAGTCTCTGATGAACCCCGCTCTGTGGGGGCGAGCGTTGTCATCTTGGAGAATGGAGTTCGGTCCCAGACTGTGGAGAAATGGGATTGCCACTGGTTGCAGAATCTCATCTCGATATCTCTCTGCATTGAGATTGCCTCCAATGAAGACAAGCCTGGTTTTTCCAGTGATGGAGATGCCGCCCCATACCATCACACTGCCTCCACCAAAAGGTGTTACTCTTATCGGTGCAGCAATCAGCATAGCGTTCTCCCCGTCTTCTCCACACTTTGACCCTACGATCCAACTTCTGTAGGGAGAATCTGGACTCATCGCTGAACGTTCCTCCACATGTTCAGGTTCCAGTGCAGGTGTTGCCGACACCAGCGCAAACGGGCCTGACGGTGAAGGGCAGTCACGGCATGCCTCCTGGCAGCCCTATGAGCCCGGAGATTGGCTGCGTGCACTCTGTTCTGGATTGTCTGGGCTGTGTGCCATATCATCCTGCAAACCTTGACTGCAAATCTGTAGAAGACAGCCTACGGTTACTAAGTGCTGAAAGGGTGAGGAACCGGTCTTCTTGGGGTGTCGTCTTCTTGGGATGCCCACTTCGCGGTCTGTCTCTGACATCCCCCGTTTCATGGAACTTGGCCTTCAGTTTGGAGATGGTACTAGGGCTCACTCCAAATAATGCCGCAACTTCCTTTTGCGGAACACCAGCTTGAAGTTGCCCTATCGCACGGGCCTTATCAAGATCAGACAAACGTGGCATGCCGATTCTTGGAGCAGACACCAATTGACCACTGTAGCAGGACCCATGCTCACAGGTGCCGGCAATCAGGTGCCAAGCAGGGGGTACCGGAAGCTCAAAACAAGAGTCAATAGCAACAGCAGAATAAGCTGTTTGGCATTGGCAGAGAAGATTTGGCAAATTTTTCATGGGCACAACCCACATACTCAGCTGTGCTGCTCATCCCACAAATGCATGTTCCTTACAAATCGGGCACCGTTTAAAAGGGAAATAAACAGGCTTTCCAACGGTATAAAATGGATTGCCAAGAAGCATTGTTACAACAGAGAAATAATCTACCAAACACAAATTTCCAAACTTTTTGTTTGATGTCTATATATATATATCCAAGTTCTCACTCCTTCTGTCTTACTACTGGTTGCTTATATTACGATCGAGCTGCCAATAGTTTGGTGCTACGGAGTGTTTGACTCGGCAGACATCTCTAATGACAGATAAAAGAAGTACGACTTTCAGGGAACAGCCATAAGGCCATATGGGAAGCATACATATACAGTAAGCACTCACGCACACACACACAACATATGTACAGAGGACCACAAGAGTGTAAATCTTTTACTTCTAAGTCACACCGCTTGAATATTTTCGCCGTAGGACAGCAGGTGACCATGACGTCATCGCTTGCTGCTGCTTGTTTAGCTGCTTTCAGTGGAAAGTTGAAACTCCCACCTAAAGTCCAATAAAATGTCCTTCTTTCGGAGGAAGGGGACATTTCATTTGATGTGTGGTGCAACCAAAGCTTATAGTCATCGTCAATCACTCACTCACTCACTCACTGCAGCACTCCTTAACACTAAAGCACTATTGTGTAGATGAAAAAAGAATAGTAAAAAAAATTATATAAGGTAAGACATTTGTGACATATCAGCTATGCATATGTAGAGCATGAGCGCACTTCACAGTAACATGCAATGATATGAGCTTCTTTCAGCCACCAATGATGTTAATGTCTCAGTGTGTTGCAAATGCACAATAGCAAGTAGGATGTACTGAGTGTATACGTGAATATATGAATAATGTGTTAAGCGACTTTTATATTCCTATGGTTTATATAAAACAAGTAAAAAAAATAGTCGAAAGGAGTGCTTTGAATGTAAATCTTTTGACTGTGTATTGTATGAGCAGACGCTGCAATGAAGACCTGCTCTGGTGTTTTCACTGTAGACTGCTCAGCCCTGAAAGTAAAAATTATTCACGGTTGCTTTTTAGGATGCTCAGGATAAAGAAAGTACAGTACTTGTTCTCTGTAGAGTCCTCTAAACAAAACAACCCCTCAACATTGCTGGTTTTCTTCTGTTACAGACGGGCAGGACTGTGCAAAAAAAAAAAAAGAAAAAAAAAAGTTGTACAGTGACAGAATGTACAGCAGGTGAAAACACTGAAACTGTAAAGGCACGACTTGCAAATAGTGTATGAAGATGTACAGATTTGGCCAAAAAACCTGGCATTTACAGGCTATATTTTTAAGAATGTGCTGTGATAAGATGAATGGAAGTGCAAAAGTGAGCAAACCGAGTGAAACTGGTGGTTTGTGATCGATACAAAGAATGATTTGTGTTTTATGTTACATGGACAATCACCAGACAAAAGTTCATACGAGGCTCAAGACACTTGTGTCGAGTAGGCTTCGTTGGCTATTAGGAAAGAGTCGACTTATGTATTATTTAAATGTATACACCTCATTGTATTCACTGGTAAATGGACTATAAACATGCAGCCTAGCAGTGTCACATTATTGCAACTCACTCGTTAATTCATGTGTGGTCCCTGGAGCGTGTATTTGTGTGACTGACTGGATGTTTTACGTGTTTGTGTATTTATAGTTTGCCCACCGAGTTACGACCTAATGATGTTAAATTATGACAAATGTGCACTGATGCCAACTATCCAACTCACTTATTGTCGTGCATCAACAGTAGTACAGCGAGACAGACACGAAGTTTGGTGTTACTCAGTGTGGCCCCTCCTTGTGCAGGCATCAGGTGTTTGTAACATTGCAAGTACATTGAATGTGTGTAGAACTGGTCCTGGAGTGTGACACCATCCTGCGTCATGATGGAGGCGAGGATGTGGGTAAAATGGCCAGTAGAGGGAGTCAGTCAATAGCATGTAGTTAGCTCAGACAGGGTATCTGCTGACTCCTTAAAAATGTGAGACATACTGAACGCTATTTTAATGCTTCTTTCTTGTTGAAATCTAAGATTAACATTGGAATTTACATGATAGAAAATCCTATATAAAAGAAGTTTAAATTTAAAGTAGGTTCAGATTTGCATGTAATTCCGCTTTACAGAGTTAAAGAGATTTTAGTACCTGCAAAGGCCTTAATAAATCTGCAGACACCCTTTCGACAGCGGCATCACGTACGAGATCTGATGATGAAGCACCAGAGTGAGGAGGAGGCCGGTTAGACAAGGTTTAGACTTCTCTGCACCGTCAAACTAAATCCTTCTGGAACAAGTACTAGAGACGATATTTACAGTTGTGTTTTTGATCACATTGACATTTAGGAGTTTTCTGTTCTTCTGTATGTGCTCGAGTTTGTTTTGTAATAATTTCACTGTAAATGTCCATTACTGTGTAAATCAAGGCAAATTCAAACTGTCATCTCAATAAAAGAAGCTTGAAGGAAGTTGTTGGTGTTTTATTTTCGATGGAGATATTTTCACAAATAAGAACTCGGAAGCAGTTCTAATGTATAAAGTTAAACTTTTATTTTTATAGGCATACACTGTACATAGCATTAAACTCCATTTTGTTCATCTCTATTGAGAAAGATCTCATTTCAAAGTGGGCTTTTAAATGAAATGAATGACACACCTGGATATAAAAAAATAAAGATGATAAATGATATTTTTACATTCACATGTGGGGGAATTTTTATATTTGGTCAAACACTGACAATTTTGCTTTTCCCATGAACATAACCTTGTGAAGGTCACTGTAACCACAGCTGTGTTAATAATGCAACACATCCATATTGGTTCAGCACTTTTCTGTGTGGAATCATTTGGCACGTTTTTTTTGTTTGAAGAGGAAGACATTCACTCTTTTTTTAATTATGTGAATTATTAGCCTGAATAAGTGTAAAGGTTTCAAGATTATGTAAACAAGATAAATGTTTTTGACGTGTGTACGTTGCTCCGAGTACCAATAATGGGATAAAATGAAAAGAGGGATGAGATCTCTTCACCATCATCTACAGGTTACATTCATTCAGTCGGTTTCTCGTCTGGTTGCCTATTTTTGCAGAACAATGATATAAATGCACAATAACTTATTTTACCATAAAGACGTGGTGGTGATGTCGGCCGCTGAGGAGGTGCATGGAGGAACGCATCGAGCTGTCAAACCTGATCAGGTCTCTCCGTGGAACATCCAGAGGGTGACATCGTACTACAATACCGAGTTACTGCACAGGAACAGTATCTGACTGAAGCTAACGCTGCATCTAACATGTTTAATGGATGGTTCGTCAATAGGACAGCACATGCAATTCACTGATCATCATTAGGTACGTTGTCAAAGCTTGCATTACGTATTGAGATGTCAAACAAAAGCCAGTCTATAAGTACAGTAACAAAACTGCTGTGAGTAACATGCTGTATTACGGGTAACTACAGCCTCTTTGCTTCGATAGGATGGAATAAAAAAAAAAAAAAAAAGTGTAATCCTCTTGGTGTAGTAAGCGATTAATAGTATCTCCATTTTAAATAGTTTAGTTTAATAAGCTCGGTGTATACAGTCTTACAGGTGGGTGAGTTTGGGTGGGGGAGGGGGGGCTAACGGCTGTCACTGAAAGAGGCGATGCTGCAGAGCAGGAGCACCTGCACACAGCAGGGAGGGACTTTCTATTTTTGGAAGTGCGGCAGAGGGGCTAAGAGACAGTGTTGATAGAATGTTGTCAGCTAGATGTGACACTGCAGGGAGGGACAGAAGCATTAGTGGGTGGCTGAGGAGTTAAAAGA
The DNA here is from genome assembly GCF_029030835.1 of Brachyistius frenatus. NCBI lineage: Eukaryota > Metazoa > Chordata > Actinopteri > Embiotocidae > Brachyistius > Brachyistius frenatus. Next base: position 975,682 of record NW_027210733.1, read on the forward strand.
CAGATTACGGAGGTAGGCAGCCGCTGAAGCTAAGTCATGTCTACTTCCCGCTCTATTCCCACATATTTGAGGGCGTCGGCTTGGCTGTATCTGTGGGAGGAAACACGAGTAGAGAGTGTTAAGAGAGTATCCAGAATCTATAGACACAAGTTATTCAGTAACAACGTACAGAGGCCATTTCTTTTATTTTACTTTGAAGCTGATGGAGAGTCACAAAAAGGGCCCGTGACTCTACCTGTAGTCAAAGAAGAGCTCCTCTCCTTGCAGGATAGCTCGTTTGGCAAAAATTCCAATCCGATGGTCTCCGTTCACCATCACCACTGCAACGGCAACACAACGCAACATCACCAAACACAACTCGTCTGAATCCACAAAGAAAATCAAACTTCACTCCCTCTCACCTTTAGCGTAGCAGTTGGGATTAACCGAATGATTTGCAAAGCGGATTTTGTTCCCCTTTCGCGTGGCATCCACGACAAAGTCTACTGAGAGACAGAGTACATTAATTATTGATATACTCTAGTGCTACGTCTGGCTTATTGCAATAAGGCAAGAGGGGGGGGGGCACTTGCCATTGTTCAAATTGAAAAGAAAGCTTGACATGTATTTGTCGTAGATTCTTCCTCGTCGGTCTGCCTCATCCTGAGAGATCAGCTGCTCACACACACACACACACACACACACACACACACACACACACACACACACACACACACACACACACACACACACACACACACACACACACACACACACACAGGAAAAAAATTACACCGCAAGTATAAAACTTCAATCCAGTTTAAAGCTCATGAATAAAAATTAAATCGGACTAAAGTGCCCGGACTTGCCTCTCCGCAGTATTCAGAGATGAACTCGTTCTTCTGAACCGGCTCCTTGATGAAGGTTCCCCACCCGGCGATATCTGATGGAGCCAACAGCAGGTGCTAAAAGAGAAGTCAGATGCAGGCGAGAGGAGTTTTCTAAACACCACTAACCACAGAATATTAGATTGCAATGTTTTAAGTACCAGGTCAGCTCCAGTGTACCTTTTTCAGGCCTCTCTGGATGCTGCAGTTCTTGCAGGTGACCGCCTTGCTGTCCCAGTGGTCCGCAGCACCGCAGGTCATGCAGAGATCCGGGTCGCACTCTCTCACAGCCAGGTAGCAGGGACACTGCTTGGTGTTGCACTGAGTCTTACACCTGCAGCCCGGGAAGCGGTTCTGGCCTGGAAACCATTTAGACACACAGCTGCTCTGAGAAGGGGAAATTGCTGACACGGTTTCTGAGCAAATTGCATGCAGCAATACAGAAATTGAATACATGATATGACTTCGCAGAACACAATATGATTATAATAAATAATTCCATTTCAAAATGCAGCTGCAGCACGGGAGTTTAGTGGCTGAGAACAGCTGAGAGGTCCTTCAGTCAGAGACCTCTGCTGGCAGATATGCTGAAATACAACTCGGAGGAGTGTAACACAACACCCTCCGGGCAGATGAACGGAAGACTCGGGCAAGAATAACCGAAATGTCTTTCCAGCGGCCTCCGCCTGGAGAAAACTGTCCATGACTGGAGCTCCAGGCAGAATTGCTCTCGTCTGTCGTGGCCGTTTTAACTTCCCTTTTCCCAGCCTGTGTGGGTTTTATGTGTCTATTTCAACAAGCACTGTTTGGCTGGAACCGCTTGACTCATGCTGATGCAGGAGATGATGTTGTATATCAGGCACAGAGCCTGTCACATCCCTTTGATTTCTCTCCAAGTCTTTAGAGTGCACACATGTGGAACTAGGGGCTGCTTCCTGTTTGGCCCCGGCTCTCCTCTGCTACGGGAAAAGGCGAGGTAAGGAGGAGGTGGGAGGGGAAGAGAAGGTGACTGAAGCACAACAGATGAACAAATGAGGCAAAACTACCCTTTCCAAAATCCATAGGAAAATGTTTACTTCGTCTAATCCTCTGTTTCTATTGTCACTTCTCCAGTGGGAAAAATACAGAATGCATTCCTCCACCGTGTGGCCATTTCGGAAAACACAGTTCTGGGTCATTGCTACTGCAGCTAATGCCTCATTTTGAGTGCCGCTCTGTGTTACACAGGCACCCACCTATCCCTGCCAGAGGACAGTTTCTCCTCTGACCGCTGCCAGACTACTGCAGAATCGTTTTACATTCTGCTGCCCTGCTCCATTGTGGCCTGGCAGAAGGGCTCCGAAACAGTTTTCAGTGGAAAATACGGCTACGACAGACAATTTTCTTTGAGCATCACACAGCAGAGCGGACATTTATATTTCTGTTTGTGAAAGTAGTACGTTGCCGATGAGAACCTGGGGACACAGGTGAAAGAAATAAAAAGGTGAGACTCACACTCGTGCTCGCACTGGCAGAACTTCTCACAGAAATTCTGGGTCATTACACACGGGCAGGAGCTGTCGCACGGGTGGTCGGGGTGGTCACATGGCTGATAGTTGTACACCTGATTGGACGAGTTATCTGGAGCAACGGAGGACAAAACCGTCAGACGGGCACAATAAGCCGAGTTGTATGAGAGGGCATATTGTGTTTGTTTGTGGAGGTCAACGTACCTTTCTTTAGTTGAATCTTTGCCCATAACCTGCAACATCAATCAAACAAGGGTTTACTTGGCTTTGTCAAAAACTCCTCTAAACTTCTTCCACACCTATTCAGGAAGTTTCATGACTTATTAAGAGATAAAAAATAAAAATGTGACAGGGAGAACAAATCAGTAATGCGTCAGTAAAAGTTGGAAGAGAAATGGAAAATATCGTGCCTGTGTTTCCTTTTCTTCTTTTGGGGCGAGATGCCTCCGTCCTCCAGAGGAACACGATGGACCAGAGCCTCTTTCACTGCAAACTCATAGACCTGCGTGAAACGACAGCGACATGAAATTCATCACAAATGCACACAACCATGACGAAATGCTGTTCTCTTCATTGTAAGTATATTGCGCGTATGTTTTGTGCATTGCTGAAAAGCATTTTATGCCACAGCTATCAAAACTCCTCTGCAGAGGCCACACACACACACACACACACACACACACACACACACACACACACACACACACACACACACACACACACACACACACACACACACACACACACACACACACACACACACACACACACACACACACACACACACACACAGCCACGTCTGGATGCCAAAACCCAGATTTGGCCTCTTCCCTGAGACACAGACATACATAATGATGCAGCTGCTTTCAGCGTTTCCACTGAGTGAAGCAGTAGGTGGGGCCCGCTGGATATCAGCAGGGCTATGACAGTCCAATACAGACTCTGGACTCGTCTGGCTGCGGGACAACAGAGGTTATAAGGGTTGGATGAAGAGGAATGAGGCTGTCTTCAGCATTCTGTCACACGGGTGAAGATAGTTGTACTTCTTCGTGGCTGGGGGCACAACAGTAAAAAACTTCTGAAATCTAATTTAGAAGTTAGAATATATGTTCTGTACCAGCCCTCTTATGCAACCGAAGCTCAAATGACATGAGTTCGGGAACGTCTGAACAACATCAATATGAGAAAATATGAGAGACGTCACATCTGGTAAGCATCGTTGTTTATGGTGCCACATGCCATTCTCTCTGTAGTCAGCCCAATTATCCACACCATAAAACCACAAGCTCAGGATCCATGTGTTATTACACTCGCATTGACGCAAACGCAACAGAAATCAGTGACACAACTATGTTCTCTACTTTATTTCAAAACAACCAGGCTTCATTTTCAGAGATTCAGCCGGAGGTCATAAATTAACACTCGAAAAATACATCTCACGGTTAATTGAGCTAGTAAGCAACAGATGGGAGAGCTAATGACACACAATTGAGGTAAAATTACTGTTAGAGATTTGTCTCAAAACTAAAGACACCATTTCTCATTTTCTTGCTCACGGTTTCTATTTGACACCATTGTCTTTGGTTTCTACGTGTTTCTTTTGTTTTCTGTTCTAACGAGTTGGTAAGAATATTTATTACGTATTAAGTATTAGCATTTTCTTATGTCACCATCTGGCATTATCAAAGGAAACTACACATTCAAGTAGGCTTACTGAGAGCAATACTGCATACGTGGGAAAAGGTTTAAAAGGCCTTTTTTGACTTCAAAGGCAGCTGTGCAAAAATTGAGTTTGCTTCGAGTGACATCACTTGAGTCAGCGTTAGTTGGGTCTGAAGACAAGTCAGAACATGAAAGAAATGTAGTTTGTAGGAAGTGTGGATGCGTTGTTTTGACAAAGAGGAAATTCAAATTGAATAAAACATTTCTGATTCTACAGCTGCAGTTTTTATATTCGTCTTAAAAAATTTCTATCATGCAAAACCTGCGGAGTTATATAATATCTTATCCTATACGGCTCAGTATGTTTAGGTGTTCAGGATGATCTAATAATTGTAAAATGTGTTTGTGGCAATTAAAAAAAAACAAAAAAAAACCAATCAAGATTTAGATCTAAACCACAATTTATGTGTTATCAGAGTACTTTAACAGCACATTCACTTTTTGAAACAGTAAATTAATTCATCAAAGAATCTTGTGTTTGTGGTGCTACAGGGAAACATGCTTAACTTGGAAAACGGTCCAGTGTGTGAATATTTTACCTCCTTGCAGTTCTTGGAACCGATGAGGCGGGCGATTGAGCAGAAGTTGTTGAAGTAGGTGCCGTGTAGCACCCTGAACAGGGACTCCTCTGCCCCACTCCACTGGACCACACAGCATGCCTGCTGCTCCCCATCATCTTCCCCTGAATGCAGCTTGGTGGGAGTCTGGCAACGTGAATTCCCCTCTTTCACACAGATACACAGATATACACACACACACACACACACGCACACATACACACACATACACACACATACACACACACAGTTTAGTATCACTGACTAAATTCTCTTGGCAGAAAGTTTGAGTTATATTATTTGATTCTACAGACACTTTTATGTGACTTGATCTTGGGAAAGGTCTTTGACAGCTTTTATCTGCACACACATCTGAATTAAATTTAACCCTGCACAAACACAGAGATTGCTATTTCTGGATGCCATCTTTATGTAGCCAAGCACACGCAGAAGGGGACCAGGCGGTTGATTTAGTGCTTTGGATATTCAACAGTGATGCTCATACACCCACAGCTCAAGGCAGAGAGCCGGATGTTGCCTGGCAACAAGGCTGAATGCAGCATTTCTGCAGCCACATGCTCCAACACTGAGTATCTTTATTAATCTGCTCAGCAATCTGTTTTTTTCCACATTATCTCAACATGTGTGAGAGTCTGCTGAGTCACTGGCTGAGCACCAGTGGTTTCCAAAACTAACAGGGACTTAAAGTGAGGCACTAACAGCGATGAACAACAACCTGAGCGCTCCAGGCCAAACGAGAGGAAGATAAAGAGCCAGAGGAGATTGTTCTTATTTCCTTCCTGCTGCTCTCCGCATGAACAAGTCAATAGAAATTTTAAAAGAGAGAAAAAAGCCCAGTAAGAAGAAGGGATGGACGAACAAAGTGTTCATGTTGAAGCTGAAGCATGCAAAACTAAGGCTTGGCTTATTTTGCTTGGCAACACAGAGCTGATATTGAGAAAGGATGGAAGAAGAAAGACAAAGAAGAGAGCTGGATATGACTTGAAACCTTCAGCCAAAATTGCAGTTTTCTGAAGAGCTGCAGTCAGTCAGGGCAGACAGACTTCCAGAAAGTGGGGGAGAATTAGGGGAGGTTTTGGGAAATGATGCATCCACTCAGTCATACAGTGACTCAGAGTCACAGAAACACTATTAAAATGAATCATGTCTATTCTGTATGAACCCGCAGAGCAGACGGCCTCCGTTGCAAAACCAGAATGAACCAGATTTGTATAATTATTTTGGAGCATCTGAGAAAATGGAAATCTCGGTGGTAAAACAAACCCCGTGTGAGATCGGTGTCCTACCTGAGGAGGACGTGGTTTCATGGTCACTGTCGCCCTCTTTACCTTCCTCTGTAGACCCCGATGGTCCAGGACAAGTGGAGCTGGTGGGACGCTGCTGCCTCCGTCGCCTCCGAGACCGCTGGGACCTTAGCACATTCTGATCCACAAACTCTTTAGCCCCTTTCTGAGGGGACATAATGAGACATAACGAACAGCCCAACACAGACTATTGCTGAGTAAAGAGAGAATAAATCGATCAAATAATTGTGGGCGTACCTGTAACAGGAAGCAGTCTACCCCACACGGTTCAGTCTCCATGCGGATCTCCTTACTCTTCCTCTTGTAAACATTGGGTGTAGCATGGAAAGCTTCATCAAGAGAACGAAAGACATTTTTAACAAACACAACAGATGAGAGAATTTGGAGGTCAAACTATGATCATAATATAGGAATAAAGGATAAACCATTACGATGGAGGAAGCAGTCATATTTAAAGCAACGTCTGCAGAAGAGCGTGTGGAAGGAGTGTAATGACTGCTCCCTCTGCACGGACTTTGCAAAAGGCCCGTCCAGGTTGGGGGTGCAGAGGGGGGGCAGCTTCACCGGGCTGGGGGGCTCCAGGAGGTCCTTGTACCTGTGGAGGACGGGGGGAGGGGAACGTTTTTAGTGTGCGCGTGCTTCATTTGAGCGTGTGAAGAAGTAGATGTTCCTTTCTAAGCGAAGCTCTTTCAGATGCTGATGCAACAACTCCTTTGAGTCGGAGAGCCTGAGAGGGAGCCACCATTATTACTTTCCTCCCCGACAGCTTGCAGTCGCCATGGTGAACACTAAGCAACGGACTGCTCAGCATTGTGTGCATACATCCCCGGATTGACTGCACTTTTCTTACTTTTCCTTCAGCTCCTCTGTGGTGCCCTTGTAGGGGAACATGGAGGCGATGGCTGTAAAAATCTTGTCATTGGGGATCTTCTTGCTGCCGGACGAGTCCCTCACTTTGGGAAACAGAGAACACTGAGTGTTAAACAAACAAACCAGATTTGTACACACACATCAGGATTTGATACAGACTCACAAATAAAGATTACGCAACATGTTCTTTTAAACATTTTGCAATTCTCAAGGCCAGTTGACAACAACGTGTTCTGAACAGCTCTCTGTGAAAATCATGACGTAATAACATACAGAATGGTTTTCTTTTTTTTTCTTCTTCAGTATTTCAGTTTTATCCTCGGACCCTTCATCCACGCATGTGTTTGTGAATCAGTGGCTGAATAACAGTCTGGCCAGGTGCGCTTCCATTTCACTATCACTGAGTGTTGGCAGAGCGTGTATAAAGCCTTGTTTCTCATAAAGCCTCGTACGAGAGGTCACGCGGCTCTGTAATTAGAGCTGGGTCATATCAGTGTCGTGGACAAACAGGTTCCCTCACACACAGTGACCATGCGGGCACACGGGGACAGCTTTAAAGCAAACAATGCCGGTTCAAGAGATGCTGTGGCGGGCCGACCTTGTGGCAGCTGTACAGTGCGACGAGAGGAACAGTGCGAGCCTTGTTCACACTGTAGCCCTCTTGTTCTCCCCCAGAGTCCGAACACACAAACGCACCACTGGAGACTCACCCTCGGTCGTGCTTCTCCTCTTCCTCCTGATGAACACGGCAGCTCCAGCTTTAGTCTCCTCCGAACCCTCCACAGAGCTCCTCCTCATCGCTCTCTCCTCCTCTTTCTTCGCTGTCACCTCCACCACCGGGGCCGTCGTCGCCTCCTCCTCTTCCTCCTCCTCATTGTCAGAGTACTGGCTCAAGGCCTCCACGAGCTCTTTGAAGATCTCGTCACTGATGAACCCCCCCTCTGGGACACAATCAACGTATCAGAGCCGAAAAGTCGTCAACACGTTTTCCTTTATCATCTCAAATATCTGAATCTCACAGACTCCCAGGGATGGTCAAATGTTACTAATAATATCATCAGATGAATCATATATACATCACAGGAAATAGCATCCAACACGTACCTCTGTCGCCATGGACACCATCGTAGTTGTCGATGAGTTCCTCCAGGAAGGCCTCGTCCTGCTCCAGCACTTCGTCTCCCATGTAGGGGATGTTGTGGAGGAACGTCTCATCCTCCACCTAGAAACACAAAAACTTCTGTAAGGACAGGTGTGTGACGACCTGGTGCTGCATGTCACACAACCTGAGCCAGACCTACAGCCAAAGTAATAAACCGTTAAACTGACCTTTAAGAAGCAAATAATTCTCAAAACAGTCACGTGTTCCCGCTGACGGACATTTCACAGTACAACACAGATGAGAAATGTGTAGCAAGAGTGTCCCATGTTGTCCTGTGAGCATTTTCACCTTTTTGTACATGAAAACGATACATTTTCAAAATAAATCTTCTATGGAATAAAAGACGTTTCAGCTTGATAATGTGTTCTTAAATTTATCCAACTGGTTTAGATGTTTGGTGGAACAAGAATTTAGTCAGGATTAGTGACACAACGTGTAAAAATGTGCTCTGCTGGTGCAATAACACTTTAAATGCATTACTTGCAATGTGGTTTATTTCGTACCATGAAGTTGTGCTGCAGAGGTGACCAGGAGTACATGAAGGGGATCCCTGCCACCGTCGACAGCGGTCTCATGGCGATGGCTTGAGCTTTGAATCCCGGGAAGCCGAACTCCACTGTACACATCTGTAAGAGAACCAGAGGTGGGATAAGGTTAGTCCGGACCCTCGAACAATCCTCAGCTTCACTAGTTTTATAACTATATAATCCAATGCACACGATGCTCGACCCAGAACAGGGAAAACAAACACAATATAGCGCACCCTGACAGCCTGTGGGAAGAGGAAGATGCTGTTATGCCTTTAGACTGTTTGTATTATGAGCTCCCACAGGGCCAGACACCGCTGTAACCCTGTTATATGATCCATCTCTGGCACACTTCTCTGTCCTGAGATATTTTAGTATCACCTGACAGCTAGGTGGGAATCACAGCAGAGCACCAGGGCTGCTGAAGAGGACGCAGCGTGATGGACATTAAGGAGCTTTCTTGCAACACAGTAATAATAGATTGGATCACTGGTTGAGCCAGAGCAGCCTGGGAAGGAATATAAAGGAACATGAAGACTTAGCTGGAGAGTGCAGGAGGTATTGTAAGAAACGTGTGTTGCAATGGTCATTATTTAATTTTTCTCTTTCAAACAGAACACGCACACACGCACACACACACACACACACACACACACACACACACACACACACACACACACACACACACACACACACACACACACACACACACACACACACACACACACACCTTCTTGTTGGCCACAGCTCCACTCGAGGTCGACAGAGGGATGGACTGAATCCTGAGCTTGGACCACTCCGCGTTCAGGAGATTTGTCTGCAGCTCAATCTTTTGCCTGTTGGACATGAACAGGGTCTAGAAAAAAAGAAAGGCACACATGCGCTATTCACATGAAGTGAGTGCTGCATATGAAACACATACCTATTGCAATTCCTCCACATAGTATATAGAAAGATGTTCAGCAGCAGAATGTCAATAACTGACTTGACCCACCTTGACCTCCTCTGCTTTTTTAAGGCGTTTTAATTGGCGAAGGCGCATGTACTCAGACTTGACCCTCCGTCTCCACTCGAGCAGGCTGCGGGAGGGGGCAAAGATGGGGGGAGGAGGTCTTGGGGTTGGTGGGGTTGGTGGAGCGACTCCGGTGCTGGGGGCCGGGGCTGCAGCAGCTGTTTCCTCCATGACTCTTTTTTTTTTTTAAAAGACAAGAATACTATGAGGCAAAGAAGGCCGGCTTCACTTCACTATCTCACATCAAGGCTAGATTCTGTAAATTAAGGACTCATCATCCAATATATTATAATAACTTCCACAAAATTCAACAAACAGCTATTGTTAGGCTCATAAGCAACAGTTTTGGTATCATATTTTTGCACGAAAATCCAGCTGTTATCTTATTGAAAAAAATTGTACTCCATCTCCTCTATTTCTCACAAGACATTCAACTTCCTCTTCCACCTTCATTTAAAGTCTATCTGAAAGAGCGCCCCCCTGTGTTGGCAAAACAAAATAGACTCCAACGTAAAAAAAAAATGTCTTCCACACGGGTGCTTTAAACTGCTCGGGGTGGACTGACCTCCGCCTCTACTGAATCATGGTGCTAGCTGACCAAATAGTGAACAAACAGATTGACAACGTGTGCAGCAATGAATACAATCTATGAATTTAGCAGCACGGGGCATCACCATTGGTCAGGAGTGGGCGTGCCTCTTCAGAAAAGCAGAGCAGAAAAGTGCGTAGTACAGTTTTTCTGTGTTTCTTAATCGCCCGACTGAAGATCAACTTCCCCGTGTGAGCTCAAACAGAATCACAAATAAGCACAAAAGCAAAACTGAGCTCGGGGAACTGCTAGAGTGCGTTTTTCCTGCACTACGAGGCGTGCACACGTTTCAGCCACAAGCTATGAAGTGCGCTACGTCCTGTAGGTGCAGCCCCGTGCCAAACGGAGCTACACAGCACCCATTTAAATGTAGAAGACTTTAAAAAAAAAAAAAAAAACGTGCGCACCGAGCACCACAATGACGGCACGTTATTCTAGCGCACGCGTGTGCACGTCTAGATCTCTACATCCAGTGTCGCAGTTATTAAAATACCTTCAAATCCACGTCTTTGCGTCCTATTTGTTGCGACAACAGCCCGCAACGCGATCAAGTCCCTCTCTTGTTTTTTTTTTTTTTTTTGTTAAGTGGAGAGATCCGGAGCAATCTAAGGCTGTCTTTGCTATGGATCTGACGCAGAAATCGTCTCCGCACGGCGAGGGTACCTCAGAGAAATCCCTGCGTTATCCACGGGCATGGTGCTGGAGGTTGTTGTTGTTGTAGCTTACAAATAGCTGCGCACTTGGCTTGGTTGAACCAACCCGAGCAGGAGGGTGACGTCTTTATTATGATCACAGCCTTTCCTAGCAGAGGAGGATTTATTACTATTCTGCGCCCCGGGAATAAAAAGTAGCGTGGAGCAGCCACAGCACAGCCATTTACACACACACACACACACACACACACACACACACACACACACACACACACACACACACACACACACACACACACACACACACACACACACACACACACACACACACACACACACACACACACACACACACACACACACAGACCTGATGCAACTGTCCGGAGCAGCAGATCGCCATCTAAAATGCGCGAGGGCACAACACTCAGTGGGTTTTGATTTTAGTGCAAGGTTATAAAAAAAAAATAAAATAAAATAAAATAAAACACTATTCACAGCTGTACTCAACAGGAGGAACCGAGGAAGCGCAAACAGTACCTAGAATAAAGCTGGAAAACCAAACACCATAAATAAATGTAATATCACAGCAATATTAAAGTGATTTTTCATCGAAAAGCAAAACAGAACAGACATCTTACTACACCGGAAATACAACATTCACCTTATTAGGTTGTCTGAAATAAGTGTCTAATCATGTAAGGATAAAAAATGACTATGTAATAGGAGGAAACTACCCTACAGTTTCCAAACATTCCGATGGACGTCGGTCGGATGGAAAACAGTTGAGCTGCTGTTCAGCACTCCTCCTCCAGGGAGAGCCCAAATCATTGTATCCCCCGATTTAAGAAAGAGAGAGAGAGAAAGGGGGCAGGATGGGGGCATGCCGCTGATGTCATCACGTATTGCACGTCAAATCCAACCTTTAAACTGAAAACAGGATTAAAGCACGTTTTTGATGAATGTTTGATTTTTTTTTTTTTTTTTTAAAGGCATCACCTGCATGAGCAGCTGTATGAAAAGCGGAATTATTTGCATTTATAGATAAATATATTCACCTTCATGTAAAACTGATTATTTAAAATGTCTGAATAGATGCTTGAGAAAAATCTCATTAAGAACATTCACTGACGGGAGGAAGTGAATCTGGTTAACAAACCACATGTAAACATAGTTGTACAATTATCAGTTATCAATGCAGCACATTAACTCTGTCCGACTGTTTAACTTCATCTAATTTGACCCCATTAGAAGCAATTGCTAATTTGATTTCACTTAATTAAATATGAGAACAAAATAATTATCTCTTACATGTTATGATTATTAGCAATTAAAGGATATTGTCATTGAGGCTTTATGTATATTGTACTGGGATGCAGGCACATATGCAACACGCATATGTGCCTGCATCCCAGTACAATATACATAAAGCTACTCTGTAGGTAAGAGGTGTCTGTAAACCCAGCTGGCTGATGTGTCCTCATCCAAATGCGTTAATATTTTAATCCTGTTTAAACCTGAACTAAGAGAAAATCTTAACAGATCATCGCTTAATTTGCTTCCTTTGGAACTGCTCATATTTGTGGCGTTAAAGAGACATAGTTCACAGTCATATGACATTATGTGCACCATTCATTTCATGTTTATGTGCTGCTAATACATTTTTGTTCTAAAAAATGTCTTTAAATACTTGAAAGCAGTACAGCTGCTTTGATAAACATGTTAGAAGTCTGTTTTTGGTGTCCACATGAGCGATTCTAACACAGACAATGCAACTCTGTAATGTAATCTCATGTTTTTTTGTATTTATTCTGCAGGTGTTCTGTTCACATTCACCACTGAGTTCATTGTGTGGTTTATGTCGTGTGAAGGTTAAAATAAAACCAGGGAAATGATCCTTCTCTGCCACACAAGATGGCACTGTTCAGCTACTTTTTATGCACTGACACAACATGTGTTCAGACATACAAGGCTAATTAGGTTAAAGAAACCTGATATCATGTGATACCAACATGACTGGAGTCTTATGTCCATGCATTCCTGCTTATTAATTATGCATCCAGTGAGCTAAAGTATCTCAGATGATACAGCATGTTTGGCAGGTCTGCGTTGGTATTTGAAGTAACCCGTTCTATGTTGATACTGAACTGTCAAACAAAAGCAAACACACACAGGATGATGAGCTCGGGGGAGTGGGGCTGTTATCGGCAGGAAGTTTTTAATTCCGCATCATGTAAACTGTGCGTGTTGATCTTGGCACTTCTCATTGGGATTCACTTCATCAGATATGTTGCAGGCTGTATGCACTTTGACAAAGGCTTGGCGATAAAAAGATTCACTAAGTAGCTGATGAAATTGATTAATTGAAAGCCATTTCAAATATTAACTGACTGTTGTAAGAACTATTTAATAAAGGAAGACAGATTAGCCAAAAAAACTTTGACTCATTTTGTCTTGTTTTATGCTCTTCCCTGGGCAAACCCATTTAGCTGTTTAACCTCTTTCAGCTGCAAGTTTGATATTCAAACCTCTAGTTGTTGAAACCATTAAAAAAAAAAGAAAGAAAAAAAAAAAGAGTGGCTTCTATTAAGTGAAATGAAATGTGGAATTTTTTTTGGCCTCAGCTGCCTCGCTTTCTTCCAAACCCAGCAGCTGAGAGAGAGCACTCATCCTTCAGTGACGTAAACCACTGCGTCAGTTTCATATTTACTATTCCTGCCACCTCTCTTTACCACGGAAGCCCAATGTGACGTCAGCGGTGGGACGCGGGTGCCAGTCATCAGGTCAGATATAAAAAATATATTCTTTAGTCATCATCACATCATCAATCACAGTAATTCTTATGTTCTACAGCAACAAGAAAAACAACAACAGAGAAAATGTAGCCTCCAATCATAGAATATAGGATAACTCCACCATATTTACAATGTCATCTATTTCAGGGGAAAAACATCTCAAAATGGTATAAAAAAAGATTTTATATTGTGATTAGCAACCCTATTCCAAGTTTCCATTCGAGCAAAATGTACAAAACATAAATATTAAGCTGACAGAAGCATGAGTCCTTTCAGTCAAACATGACTCACACTTTTTTCAGACACCACTCTTGTATGAAGCCTGTATTAGAATCAAATCGTTGCTGGTATTGATAAAACCAGAGGCAAAGGTAGAGAGAGGGAGAGAGAAAAAAGAGAGGGTGGGGCTCCCCACAACCTTCTCTATTTTCTGTTTGGAAACAGAGGGTGGGATGAGAGGAGGAAACAGATAAAGAGAGAGAGTGATGGTGGTGCACCCAGTGGGCCACAGTACTTCTATAACATTATCAGCAGCTCTTTGCCCCATTTGGTGAATCCGCCCATGCTAGGAAATGAGGGCTTCCTGTTGTTTTATAGAGCCTTCCTGCAAAAAGGTTGAGATATGTAATCCCTACCTGCCAGAGAAGACGAACAGAGCATTGTCAGGCAAAATGACAGTCACCAGATTCTCACTGGTGTTTTCTGGGGTTTTTGTGACTCTTCTCATCTGGGGTAAGTAAGAGGATTTACACTGTTCATTTCTTTACTGCTCTCATTTACTGTCTCTCTTTGCCCTCCAGCTCACCTCTCAGGAGGAATTCTCAGGAACCTTCAGTAATTGAGAAGCTTTAAGAAAGGAGCTTAGCCAGTCTCATGATTGAGTTTTACACTTAAAGAGTTTGGTTTAAGGATCATTGAGTGATTTTAATGAACCTGAGACAAACAAATGTATTTTTAAAGCAGACGTTTGTGTTACTTTGAGAGACTTCTGATCATAGTTTATTTACAATCCCTGCTTTGTGTTTTACTTGCTCTTAAATAATGTGCTTTTAATATATAAGGGGAATTGTTGCAGATAAGTTTAAATTTGCTCAAGTTGAATATATTAAGACGTCCTCAAAGCAGTGGCAGACAAAGGGAGGATGCACCGATGTGTTCACTCCCCGTAGCATGCTTGTTATTTCCTTTACCTCCTCTACTTTAACAAGTTCTGAATTATGTTCAGCCTTATCTACATTGTACAGAATTTCAGTTTAATAATAATTCCTGCTGCAAGTTTTTGATTTTTTTTTTATTTTTTTACTTTACAGCTTTGTTCCAACATTCAGTTCTCTCATTATTTTATTTATCTCCTTGCAGGATGCACAGCGGTGGTTTGTCTGGTAGATGAAAAGGTCACGGTGCAGCCGGCCACAACAATAGGTACGTGTCAGAGACAATAGGAAAAAAAAATAAACTCATGCATCATCACAAAAACTTTGACGAAGCTGACATCCTTTCTCTGCAGGGTATCACTCTACAGGGACGATTTCTGGTAAGTTTTCAACTTTTTTCTACTCCACATTACTATAGGCTGATGGCTACACGTCAGTGTCGCCCGGATAAATTAAATCTGCAAACGGTCAAGTTTTAATTTGATTATTCTTTCATAATTTTGTAGATATACGTGAATACTATTCAGATTTGATAACATTTACAGTTCCAAATGCGATTATATAATTGTGTCCACTAGGGGATTGTTTTGGATAGCTTCCTCAAACTTATTTGCTTGACCTGACAAAGAGCTGGAACTGACAAACTCCAGAAAGCAGAGCTCAGAGGTCCTGTTTTCTGCCAAGATATCTCCTAGTGTGTATTATCATGAGAATTCAAACTCCAGGGGAGGTCTCTACCAGTGAGGGGTCAGCAGCAGTAGACATGAGGCCCATAATGGTTCGGGGCTAAAGGTTAACTCAAACCTCATTATGAGCAGCCCCCACCTGGCTCAACTTCCTGAATTTGTTCGTCATTCACCCCACGCAATGTCTGTGATCAACGCATGAACTCCGAGTTGTGAAACAACTGGAACTTTGGAGCAGCGCCCCTTTCACTGTTCCTCATCCTGTGCCTTTCCTTTTTTTTTTTCCTTCCCCTTTCCCTAACTGTCCCTCCTCTTTCCCCTGCCAACTCCCCCCAACTCTGAGCTCCTCCTCTGCTGAAAAGACACATTTCCTGATGTCATTACTAAATCAAAATGCTGCTCGGCAAACAGATGTTGTGTGAGGCCCAACGTGTGCATTCAGTGACATAAAATAACAAGTTTCTCATGAGAAAACATGAACTATACACCACATTTTATTTTTCAGTAAATCAGTGAAACCAGCTCTCCTGCACTGTTATGCTAAGCGGTAACAGTGAGAAACTATCTTGCAGATATATCACACTCATCTCTTGATATAAAACACAAGGGTTTCCCACACTTGCTTTGGAGATATTAGAATGTTTTCTTTACTAGCTCACATGTGTAAAGATATTTGGCCTTCAAAACAGCTGGTCAGCTCTGACTAACAACTTGTTCCAGGTTTGGTCAATTTAACCTAAATATTAAATCATGGCTGTCTGCACAGCACACCCTGCAGAGTCATGATTACATCCACCCCAAAACGCTAAGCCCTAAATGTTTACTTATGTTTCCTATTTGGCAGAGGCAGCCCAAAAGGCAAATAAATCACATGCTGTGAGCCGGCCAGGCCTTCGACTGTGAGAAACTGAGACTAAAAAGCAGAACAAGAGTTAAAGAGTAAAGGGTTTTCAGATGTGAGTCCAGCCCCAGCTTGGGTGTGCTCCCTTTTATTTGGGAGAATGGAGAGGACAATCCTTGTTGCCTCCACCCCTTTAAAAAAGGAAGAAAATCTGAAAGAAACGTGGGCTGGAGAGGGGAAGAGCTGCTGCCAAGACGCAGGGCCATCAGACAGATCTTCGAAGAACATCTGGTAACTGCGGGTAACATTGTTTGGACATCTGGTAACCGAAGATTACACTGCGTCTCTTCCACCCTGTCGGGTTTCCTGTTATGCCTCGCTGTACACAGACTAAGAAGTTTAGGTTTATTACACATGGTCATCAGTTGGGGAAAACGCACCTCTATTCATTTTTTTCTGACATGAAGGGAGCACTTGGTTTCATTGGGGTATTCCTCTCCTTTCTCTCTGGTGAGTGTGTGGTCTCCCTTTTACAGCTGCAACTGCCTGCCTCAGCACTAGAAATGTATTCATGAGCTAACAGGGAAAATTCGGTGTTTTCAGTTTTGCTAGAATGCATGTGTTCTTTAATGAAATGAATTAGGAAGGACTCGCATGGCCGATTTGAAGAGGATTTATGTTGACTAAAATGTTTGATGCGCATGATTTTAATGTTAGACTCTTTATTTTTCTCTTTTTTTAGATGTCACTGGAGGCCCTACCTTGTCAGTTGGTGGGTGATGTGATCTTCTAAACATACGTGTCATTCAACTTCATAGAAAGAAAGAGATTCTATTGTCAATTTCAAATTTTTCCTTTTTCTTTTGTTGACTCTTTTCCCTCTAATTCATGCAGCCTGTGGAAATAATTCTCACATTTGTATGGATCTGTGCACTATCTGTTTGCACGTCTATGGTGCACCGACGATGGAATGCCTCTCCCAGATGTTTAACCATCTATGTCTGCTCAATTTCGAGGCTGCAATGTCATCGATAAACAGCACTGACTGGTGCACTTGGGGTAATGTGAACAGGTAAATACCGTGTGCTCAGATTTGCAATTAATACTTTTTTAGTATGAAACATTTTGCTGAATATTTGCTCATTTCTGAATCCACTTCCACATTGTTCCTGTCTACAGTTTGTATAGCAACCTGAGCCTTTGCACGGAGGAGATATCCGACTGCCTCCTGATCCCGTGGCCCAACCCTCTGGTGGAGCAGACCTTTGTCAACATACACTCCAAGTTTTTCAGGGATTGTCCCATAGAGGAGCTAAATGACCCCCCACCGCTCATCGTCTTTGCCCTGGTGATCACTCCCATCTGTCTGATCCCCATCATGGTCAGTCTGGTGGTGCTCAAGACCAAAAATGGGGATGGCAGCTCCTGATAATCCACAGTCTCTGCTCGGCTCGGCTCACCATTTCAAAGAACGACCCACGCTTTTCCTTCTCTGCCAACCCGAGGACTGATGGTTTATTCTACTGCACATTCATCTCTCCAGTGGCCTCGCAGAGGACTGAATCTTTCTGGCAAGTTTACCTGCGCTTCACAACTCAGAAGAATTTTGAACTGATCGGCCACAGAAGAAGTGAGTTTCCTATGGCATCACCATCATCGCTGTTCAATGACAAACTCCTTGATGTTAACAGAGACCCACTGATGTCCTGTACGATACTGTATCCAATTAACACTTTAAAGAAAAATGCTGTGACAAAAGTTGTATTTTTCAATCACCTGACGGGAGATTTGATCATTGATTGAATTATTTGGTCGCTTCCAGTTTGCATACTATAGAGCTTCATGTATTCTGGAGAACCCAGTTTTCATGGTGATGATGACAAAAGCACTGCAGCCTACAAAAGTAAAGTCCCTAATAAGTAGGACACTGGTTGTGCTGATAAAAGACATGGTAATTTGTATTACTGAATATGTAACTTTTTTTCCCCCCTGCTGCTCAAACTTAACTTTGTTTAGAGCTGAGAATGAGAAAATGGAGACGACACACTCAACTGTTTTTAAGTGATAAAGGTGTCCATGTTTGATCTATGACTGTGGTCCTGCATATGTGTGCAGGGAGGACAGGAAAATGTATGTAGCCTAATGCATGGATCCGGTTATGTGACTCATAGCGTATGGAAGGTTTGGGGTCAAAGGTTACAGATGGGACACAATGAATGGGTGCGCCCAGAAAAGTAGATTTCCTGGTATTGTCTATTTTTAAGTACTAAGAAATCTTTTTAGCACTTCCTCATGTCCAAACAACGCCAATCCTCATGATCATATGATGATGAGCTGATTGAAGGAAAGTTTATCTTCATCCAGACAGAAGACATTTTAAATTGTCTGCGCAGAAAAGTGATAAACACTGAGCGATGACAGAAAGATAAAACTCGTATCTTTCGCCTGAGACGTGTGTGTTGTCCAGTTTTGAATGACGACAAAGCTATTGTAAGAGCTTTCAGATTTGGAGTTAAATGTGTATTTATATACTTTGTTATATTTCTGCTATTGTCAGGACCTTAATGGACTTACTGTGCAGTCTGAGAGAACACATCCTGCCTGCTCTCACTATGTACTGTATGCATTTTTATATACTTTTTTTTTTTTTTTTTTTTTTTACATTTTAAACCATTAAATCTACAGTTGGACTGTTGGCTGTTGCTTTTTTTTTTTAAATTTAAATTTTTTTAATTTTTTTTATTCAACTTGACAGTCGAGTAAACAATCACAGAATCTGCTGCTAACATGAAAGAGGCAGCTTGTATTAAGTCCAGCTCATGTTCGGGAGGTTACATGAACGGAGTTGCGGCATTGCTCTGGAGAGAGTACCCTTTCACCTTTGTCAGTGTTTGATTAAACACCCCCTCCCCCTTGAGTGCAGTGCAGATGGCCTCACTTTTTTGCCTCAGGTAGTGTTTCACTGTATCTTCAGTGAGCCGTATACTGTGGTGCAGTTGCTATGCTTCGCAAGTGCTGATGTAGTGAAGGAAGCAGTGACAGCAGTCATGTATCACACCCTCATCTGGCACACACAACACTGCAGGGTGGGCCTGGGTGTACGCTAGTGTGTGTGTGTGTGTGTGTGTGTGTGTGTGTGTGTGTGTGTGTGTGTGTGTGTGTCTTGCAGGGATGGCTGGGAAAGTGTGTTTGGTGACCTTCTTCCTTTCTAGATGTCGGGTCATCCTCGTCCCCACCCCCTTCTGATCTCATCTGATTTTGTGTTACTCCTCATTGTTACAGCAAACCAGACACTGTTTCTGATGTCACTGTGCAACATATGATTGTGCAATATTAATCACATTTCTACCAGCGAAATTACATAAATTGTTTCACAAAACGACATGTGCACGCTTTCAGTAGCAACTCAAGTCAAATACCCATGGACAAAATCCAGTACATGAGCTTCAAAATATTTTCAGCCAGGAAACTTTGCCCTCTAGTGGCGACATGCGATACAGTTTATGTAGTGGAAGTATTGGAAACCAACATGACTTTTGCCTCTAAAAAAAGAGTTTGATAACTTAAAAAAAACAAAAACAACTTAAAATCAACCCTTTTCCTGAGCAACAGGTATCACCTTAATTGTTGTAGCTAACCCACTGCTGTTTATCTTTGAAAACAGACAAACATTTGACGTGTAATCAACGGAAAAAATTTAAAAAAAGGTGCCTTCCTTCCAGGTTGAATGGAAAACTAGACATTAAAGTTAAGTACAAACCTTTGTAGATTCAGTAGATTCTAATACAGCATATCATCTTTAACGGTTTTTTTAAGATTCATTCGGAAAACTTAAAATTGTTGTAATTCTTTGCAAAGTCCAGATTTTTTTTAATTTTTTTTTTTTTTAAACTACTACAGGTTTAATGGCCGTTTAAAAATAAATGAATATTCCCACAATAGGTAAGTCACACTGAATCTAAAAATCACGTCAGTTACTGTAACAATAGAAAATAGTTTGCTTGTATAGATCTGGGCCTCTTTTTGTAGTACAGTGAAGCATGTTATCATCAGGAATCATTCAAAGCAGTGTATGAGGCCAATAGGTTATTCTCCAACCTCCCAGCTATGCCACAGCATAAGTACATATATAAATCAGATGATCTGAAAACAATCCCATGGGGCACCAGTTTCAAGGATCCGTGCTGACACTGAAGTGGGTTGACTTGATGCTGTGAGCCTGATATTACTCTCTGAACGGATCAGGAAAAATGTCTGCCGTCCCCCAGAGATATTTTGTTTTTTTAAAACCTAAAAGACTTACAAATTAGCAAAATCCATGACACTGAGATCAGAAATCCTTTTGAAACTCACTGAGAGAAATACAAATATGTGGTACTGCATGTGCGACTGGTGACGTTAAAAAGCACTGACATAGAGCAGCTAATTAAATAAAATAAATATTTTGTTGTTTTGCAAACAACTTCTGTGGTACATTACAAAAGCACCACAGTTACATACTTGGTATGTTTTGTGATATTGCATGTACCATAGTTATATAAATTACCACGCCAAAATAGTGAAGTATTGGTAGAGTTAAAATCATATTTGATTTTTACTTTGATGTCATGTAAAAAAAAAAGGCAACCAAAACTTCTGAAATGAAAAATTGAGGAAAAATTTAATCCAAAGTATAGTATCCCTTCTGTTTGTATGTGGGACATGAGACCTCCCCCCCCCCACCTTTGTCCCTAACCTTTAACCATAATGTGTCCACAGTATTAACTATAAGGTGACGGCAAAGCTTTTAAGTTATTTCATTTGACAGCTCACCTGTGCAGCGTTGACATCACCTGCTCCCATTGAGGTTGATACCTGATGTGGTCGCTTTATCCTAAACAAGCATAACACAGCAGCAACAGATGAGTTGATACAATAAAACATTTTTAACAGGTTTTGAGCACAAACAAATAGGTTTCCGTTTCCTTCCAAGAAAAGATACTTACATGACCACTTGACTGGAAAAAGGAGTCAGTGTTCTTCTGCCTTTTTCTTTTAAGCATTTCTTCGTATCCTGCACAATAACAATAACGAGGATGTTTAACAGTGTCAAACTCAATGGACGTCACCAGAAAACTATCCCTAGTGTTGGCACATTACCATGCTGGCCAACATTGGTCTGCTACAGCATGCTAGGCTAGTCATCAGCTGCTTGCTGATAGAACATATTGTAAACTGAGGGTGCAAAAGATGCCCCAAAAGAGGGGGGAGGGGGGCATTCATGTCTGTGTATGTTTGTGAAAATGCTATCTAGCTATATAATGAGGCTAGCTTTAGCTTGCATTGGGAATGATCGAGGAAGCCAACACAACGACATTTTATGTTCAATGACAAATTACAACAATATTTTACATAAACTACTTGAATATCCATTTCATACTTCTGATTATTCCCTATTTGTTATCACAGTTTCTGAATGCAGGCGCAGACTTCGCACTCCCATGTGTAGATGCATGTGAAGGTGGAGAGTTTTAAATCCACACACTTTCTGAACAGCTACGGATACATGAACATCCAGAACTGAGAGAAAGATCAGACACCCTCTCCGCAGCAGTGACCAGTGAGCCTCAGCTGCATCTCCGGTTGCAGGTTGCAGGTTCTGGCTCTGGTGCCGGGTGCCTCTGGGTCTTCTCACCACGGGAGTCGATGACTGTTGTGTCCCTGAGATCTGGCAAAGCGGTTGGCAGCACGGCAGGTAAGGGCATCCTTGTATCCACTGCTGCTTGCTTTGGCAGGCTGCGGCCGAGGACTTTGGCACCGTCAGTGTCCGACAGTCAGCTTCACTGCTTTATATGGAACCTTCGGAGGCATCAATGACAGCAGATGAACCTCCACATCTGGCGGAGGAAAGGAAACTTCTTACAGCATTCTGTGCCAAGATATTGTTCAATTATTGATTTGTCAATTGATTCATAGGTGCCTGTATTTATAAAATCGGTTTACAATGGACGAGTTTTTTTCATTAACATTTATTGGTGCATGTACACACTGGAGTTTTTCCAGATTTGATGAAAATTAAAAGATTGCACCCAGTGATGCAAGTCATTCGGTGTGACATGAGTAATTACTTTGTTGTGTGACAGCCAGGCAGCTGGCACTGCTGTGTCAGAGCTGACCCTTTAGCTGGCTGCCATCAAGCTGGCAGCACATGACTGTACATTCAAGTAGCTTTGACATCAAAACTGCTGCTCAATCAGTCAGAATAAACTCATAGAAATACAGAGCATGAAGAGCCGTGTGTCACTGCCAGCTGAGAATCTGAGGGACAAGAGGCAGAAATGTTCTTACGTTCTCCGATGACGATGGAAAAAGAAGCTGCGTCTGCAGCAGCCTGAAGGTCAACATGACTGGTTTATGAAGGATTCTGAGAGATTTACCCACGAAAACAAGAACTGCTGCAGGACAACTGGAACCAAAAGCACGTTTACTTGAGAAGCAAGCAGAGGGAGATGGAGAAATCAGAATCAGGAAATTTAAACGTGGACATGCAATACCAACAGTAAGGTAAAAACCATACTGAACTGGATACAGCACTGGGCATTTACAGCAGAGAACAAAATGAACAGTAACGTAAGCGTGTCCTGTTTACGTGTATATTCATACACAGTAGTGCCAACACAGTGAGAAACTAAATTGGAACAAATTTAGAAGTTGTTTCCCTGCATTTTCTACCACATCAGGAAGAGGTGAGAAGTGATGAACAAAGCAGGAGCAGGTTTCTTGTTTATCAATGAAGCAAAATGAAACAACAAAATGAAGAAAATTCTCAGAGAATATGCGGTCTTCATGAGGGGGGTCGAACAGACTGAAGTCACCACTGCAGACCTGAAAGACACAACATTATGGGAAGCAATAGGAAGTAAGTCTTCATAGCCTATTTCTTAAAACTGAAGTGATAATTTTTTTGCCAACTTGTAAACAAGTGACAACAAATAGTAAAAACAATGGCGACATATTATCACCTTTTAAGCTGGGAACATGTTAGAAATCAGCTGTTTCTTTGCATCAATAACCTTCAGCGTTTATGTGGAGTCATGTTTCTGGCCACATCCAGAATGTATGCCTAACATGCATCTTCTTTAAAATCCTTTTTGGTTCTGGACGGATAATAACAGTTTGATTTTAGATCTTCTCACTGAAAACAGCTGCATATTGTGGACAAAGTTCCCCAGTTTTAGAGTCATAGAAGATTCGAGAACATTTCTTGTTATAAAGTAAAAATACTGAGAACAAAAAACATCTGAGTGTCTTGTCTCAACTTATCTGTGTTGTTATACGATACACATCTGTGTCACTCTGCATGCTGAGCCATTCCAACATAACACGAGGAGAGAATTCCCGAAGCCTGCCAGGAATAACACAACTTTCGACCTTAGTGTAAGAGCTGAAGGAATAATGAAGAGTCGGCAGAATATAACCCGCATAAATTTGAAAACAAAACAAAACAAACATGCAGATCAGTGAAACGCCAGCAAAGCTTGAAATAACATTTGCCTTCTTTTTGTTTTACCCTTGCAGATTCTCTAGAGGTGAACCTGACTGAGATTGAAGCCTGCAATTTAGCTCCAGTGATGGATCTGCGGGCGCCTGACACGCATCAGGTCAGACACACAGTGAACTATCAGAGAGAACCGGGCCCTGCTGGATGTCAAGACATGTTTGGAGCTGAGGGACGCAGAAGAAAACACGGGGGGGAATGAACTTTTTAAGGACACAAACGCAACCTTACCTCTTAAAACCAGCCGATTTCCGGTTCTTAAACACTTCAAAATATTGTTCTGTCAACGCAGTAGTTACACAGTCTAGAAAATATTCCATATATTTTAGTTTTTAAATAGTTTTTTTTTTTCTAAGGCATGCCTGAAGTATGTGGAGGAGTTCAGCTATAAATTCAGTGAGTAAGCTTGCTGCCTCTAGATGGCAGTCTTTGAGAACATATTCTGTCGTTGAGGACACTAAAAAATTGCACCTTTTAACTTCTATTCATTTGGGGAGAGCAGAATATGTATTATAGATTGATCTTACCGTTGGTTATTGGCATGCAACGGTTTAGGCTGTTAAAAGAGCTGCACTTCACTCTCAGACCTCAGTCATGGAAATTTAACCATTTTATGCTTCTGTTTGGACACTCCCAGTTTGATTCAATATACAACACGGTTCTCATGTATCACAGGACTGGTTTCAAAGCAAATACAAAGACTGCAATCAAAACAAATTGGTAAGCGGGACCTTTAATGATGTAACATTTTCATAACCCTGAGAGCCTGCGAAATTAAAATGTATCAACATTTTTATTTCAATTATTTTTTCATGCACAGAGGAAAAATAAGTGCTGATGATAACGGAAAGTAAAAGACTCAGAGTACAAAGAAAGGGATGCGTAGTCCTTTGCTTTCTTTGTTCTTCAGTCATTTTTTAATTTATAGATATATAGACAAAACTGGGAAATATATGGGAAACTACGGCATTAGCTCAAAAAATAAATAAATCACTTCAAAGTTAAATATTATTTCCGAGGTAAAAATACAGAAAATAAAAGTTCAAATGCTTGCATAGTTTCAGGTTTTCTGTTTGTATGTGTTTGAGGTTCTCCTTTGTGGTTGGCCCTTGATTTTTTTCTCATGTCTCTGCTTATCTCCCTGCAGTGTTAACTGGAGCCTTACTGTTGTTTTAGTGTGATCAGCTGATATTTGCCTAGTGAAAAGACATGCCAACATTTTAACTTGGATGATGCACCTGCATTTATCCACCTGCCTTTACTCTTAACGTCCTGGAGGGATTTTAACAAAAGCTTTTGACCAAGAAAAACAACTAAATTCACCCCTGTTTGAAAGTAAAAAGCGCGTTTCAGTCCACAAATGCTGAGCTTCTTACGTTTATCTACACAGGGAAATGCATTTTTCTCATATCTTTTGTTCCCTGTTTAAGAAGTTTAATCCTGCACTGTTCTTGAAAGATTTTTAAAGACCGAAATACAAATCATATAACGTACAAAAGCATTTATTTGATATAAATTATCCATATCTGCATGTGCAGGTGCATGCGTATTTAGACTCAGAGATGCTCACCACAAAAGTGTGCCAACACACATACTGTACATATCACTGCAGACGCAGACACTCATTCACAAACACATGCAGAAGACAATGTAATACAAAACATGAAAGTAGACTTATGTGCAGGTATAGTAGACATAAAGAAGGGATTGAAAGGAGAAATATCAAAGGGACGTGTGGGAACTTATCCTCGTTTTAAAGCCTCGACAAACAAAAGTTGCTTCTTCGCGTCCCCATCTGTTTATAGGGACCGCGTGTCATTTCTCCAATATATGTCACTCAACAATGCTTCAGGGATTCAGCCTAAAGAGGCCCACTTTATGCCTCTATATTATGTATGGCTTTTATGCAAATGCACGGGAGCAGTAAGCAAAACCTTTGATCTGGGTCTCTTTGTAGCTGGAACAGTTAATGCTGCAAAGGCATCATGAATCTAATGGGAACAAAGAATCTGGAAGGCAGTATTGAGATTGTAAATAGAATCGGTGGAACCTGATAACTTCCTATGAGATGTAAATTAAGAGATCATTTTCTGCCTCCTGCCTTAAAAGCCCATATTTTCCCAAAGTTAATGACTGTACCCACATAGAATTGTCCACGCCATTACTGCAAAATAACTTCTTTGTTGATGAGATGACATGTCGAGATAGCAATTTCTGCCCAATTGAGTTATACAGCTTTTAGTAAGTGTAATGAGTTACTGCGCAGGCATAATGATAGGGTCTTCACCTAAATCTCACTCCCCCTACCAAGATCATAATCAAAAATAAAAGAAAGTGCATTGTTTCTTCTTGAGTTTACAGGTTTGTAAAACAGGAAAAAGAAAACATGAATGAACGTGAATGTTAAGTTCGCCTCTGGATCAGGATACTGAGGCAACGTAGGCACTTAAAACTTTTTTTATTTATTTTTTATTTTTTTATCTTCAAAGATCCTTCCAAGTTTCTTAAAAAAATTATTTTCATGACACTTTCATGTAGATGTTTGTGGAGACATTAAATGGTCTGAACCAAATTTGGTCATTTATCTGAATAAAAATAAAAATAATTAAATCGATTTTAACATGCTCATGCTGTAGGTGCAGTATCAGCAGTGGCACATTATGCTTTGATGCTGGGAAACAAAAAGAAACTTAAAAACAATATTCTAAATATTAACAAGTGCTATATGATCATCTATATCTAAAAAGATAGAAAATGATCTATTCAATGTTCACTTTTCCATACAGGAAACACACATTGTGCCTTATGCATGCACAAGAAAACATAATTTTGTATTAAAACATTTCAATCTCATTTCTTTTTCAGCACTGCTGCACTTTTCTAAACTCAATTAACAGACACTGAGACACAAATAGCTTCAGCAGAAAGGTTTATTTTATTCCTCAGACTACAGTGTAAAGGTAAATACAGACAAGCTCTCTCGGTGTTTTACTAAGCTATGTGCCCTCATCCTCCAGTGAGTCATCCTTTGATTTCCATTTCTAAAGATGCCATTTTAAAAATGAATGCTATTGAAACAGAGAGAGAGGCTTTGGCTATAAAGAGGGGATATTGCGGCCTGGATTTATAAACAAACTAAACTCTGATCTTAAGTAGATTTAGTGGAAGGGTAATACCCAGGTATACAGACACATGTCAGCAACAATACATCTGTTAAATCATGCGTGCTCACTGTATTAGAAACAGTCTGTCAGGTAAAAGCATGAGGTGGGAGGATGACTGCTGCTGTCAGGACACATGACAGGAAGACTGGGTAGGAGGGGTCTCTAGTACGCCTGCTGGGATGTGGGTGTGAAAAGCTTATCCCACACTTCCACCTTCATGATGGCTTTGCCCAGGGGACACATGGTGGCCTTGATATCTAGATAGTTGCCCACGTAATTGATTCCCGACCCAGTGGCTTCCTCCCTGACAAACCCATGCTGATTCTTCTCGTAGTACATTTCTTTGTACAAATCCTTATCGCAGTTACGGCCCTTGTTGTAGATGCCCACAGCGAACCAGTTCTTGTACATGTTGAAGTCCCAGGGGACCGAGAACATGATGGCCAGATTTTCAATGTAGTCGTTCTTTGACCTCTCGAAGAGGTCGTAGGTCAGGACGCCGACGCTGCCGGTTGCTTTGCTGCTGGACTTGGTGAAAGTGCAAACCTCTGTCTTCAGAGGGCGCACCGTGGGTTGAGGCGGGTTGTAAGTCTCCCCACTGTCAAGGTACACCCTAAAGAGTTCACAAATACATATGAACACTACACATTTTTCTGAATCTATATAATGTTTCATGTAAGCTTGAAATTTAACGAGTAACACAGTCAGAGCTTACCTGGGGTTGATGAGGCAGTAGTTGTTGGTGATATTTGAGATTTCGATGGTCACACTCCTCTTGCTGTCTACGTTGGCTGCTACAGCTTCAGCTGACTCCGTCATGTTGAGATGATGGTTGTGAGATCTGCCTGTAACGCAAAAGGTAATTTAGAAGCTGCCAGCATCAAAGGTGTGACTCGCACGTCTTCCACCTCCAACGCACTGGCAGCGATATTACGATACAGAATACACGCCTGACCTCTGCTCTGTTGACACACTCTATTGGCATTCCATCGACCTTCAAAAGCACACACAGACTATGAGTGATGCATTTCACAGCCTAATGAGATTTCAAAACAGTTGTGAACAATCAGAGAATGGCGGCAGCCTCATAAGAGAGTGTACCACTTCAATTACAGCACTAAGTAGCATGCAATAATGAAGTTAGAGTGAAAACACTCAAGAAAATGAACAACCCTTCTATCAACGGATATAAATCAGACAAATGCCTCATCAGACTTTTAAGTTATACAAAAGAACCAAAATCTAAAGAGGCTTTCTCTGTACCGTCTATAGTAAACATGTTTTTCTTTAAATGTTGGAAGTGGCTTACCTGCTCAGAACCTGCGCTGGTGCTCCAGGTTTCAAAATGGGAGAAGTTAACTGAAAGGGAGGTGCCGCTTGATTTTTTTTTTTTTTTTTTTTTTTAAACAAGGATGTGAGCCATCATCTAGGAAACCCACCCACTTGCAACACAACCCCGGTTGGAAAGGACACACCTTGTTTATACAGTGAAACATGGCCTACATGAAAAGAAGACTGTGAAAGCAAACACGAGTGGGATTTTTCCTTTGGGATAAAACAACCACACCCTTGCCCGTGGCAGTTTCCAACAATTGCCTATTGGATATCAACCCCTTCGGTAACGTTGTGGGGACGCGGATGTCGGATTGACTAACTGAGGTGGTTTGGGAATCTCATTCCTGCGGTGTTGTGCAACAGAAAAAAAAAGAAAACCGAACAAGTCGAGACAGACATTACCAGAGCCCCTCTTACTCGTTCTTTTGTTCAACCTCTCGCGTTCCAAATGCCACACAATCAGGCAAGATGGAGAGTCTCTCAGCCAGCGAAGAACAATTTAGCTACCACGCCGATTAAAAAAACATCTATACAGATACTCCATCTGTTGCTACTCATTAGAATTGGAAGGATCCAGACATGAGATTAAAAAATGATTACAGTTCATCAGTAATAATGAAAGCATACTGAGTGAAAACATATCCCACACAAAGCAAGACAAGGATTGGGTTTGAATGTTTTATTACCATAATGAAAGAAAAGGGAGTGTACAATGTACATGAGCCCAAGAAATAAGCTAATGGGGAATCAATGAGCTGGCTGTCAGATATTGATATCTTTCAGCAGACACAAAGTACAGATGACAGCAAAATCAGTCTTCCTCTGCTCAATGTTTCTCAGGATGACAACAGTAGTCAAATCAAATGAAGTTTATTCACTCCGCTGGTACAAAAACAAACAAAGTATATATATATATATAAAAAAAGCAGAATACTAATGACCCATTTTATCATAGAGCTCCACTTTCACAATGGCTTTGCCAACTGTAGACATCGTGGCTCTCAAATCGACATATGTTGCTCTGTACTCCAGCCCGGAGCCGCACATCTCGGAGCGGGTGAAGTTGCTGAGATCCTTCCCGTCGTACAGCTGGTCGTACAGATGTTGGTCGCACGCTCGGGAATGCTCAACCACACCCACGGCCAGCCGGTTCTTGTACAGGTTGCGGTCAAAGGGCACGGAGAACATGATGGCCACGCGCTCGGAGCAGACCCGGCTCTGCATATGGAACAGGTCGTAGGTGAGCAGGCCGACGGCGCCCGTCGCGGTGTTGTCGTCCTTGGTGAAGGAGCACACCTCCGTCTTGGTGGTGCGGACGGTGGGCTGAGGCGGGTGCTGAGAGAAGCCACTTGTCATGAACACCCTGCACGACAGAGCAGGGGATAAATGCTCACCATCACCACTAATCCGATGACAACCTTTATGTCGCACTCCCCAACACTTTTAAAGAAAAAAACCCCTACACTTTTATAAGTTTTGTGAAGACTTGTCAATGTACTTTTCAATGTTGGGCTTTCCGGCGGGACACATCTCATGCTGATGGATGGAGTGTGACTGGAAAATACTACTGTGGACTTCTAAGCAACAGTGAGTGTACCTGCATGCGATGTGCAATGAGGCGGCGCGTGTCACTGCATGATGGATAGGTGGATGTTCTCAGCAAAGTAATGTCACACATGAAAACTAACCATCCAAAATACGGCCTGTCCTGCTAGATAAATGTAGAGGCATGGCACAAAATCCAATAGACAGGAATACTTTTTATTTATTCTTTTCTTTTGTTTTATTTATTTTCACTTAGTTTTTTTTTTTCAATCAGAGGTGGAAAAACTGACATTGCATTGTTGAGAATTAGAGGTGACCTTAATCTATTCATGCCATAATAGATATCATTGAGCTTAATTTCAAAGTAACTACACTGAATTAACATTTACTTCTTATGCAGGAAAATTGGTGTTATTTCTTTGACTACTAGAGCAAAGAAAAGTTCTTGGACCTTTGCTCAAATTTAAAGAAGCATTTTACGCACAGGAAAATGAAACATAATTGTATGTAATTTTCTTCTTGAATGCGTTTCCTAAACACTGGGCGATCAGACGTAATTACAGGTGGTTTGATCAATGCAAGTTAAATGGTATGCTGAGTATTATATTATTTTTACTATGTTATGCTATGAAAGATTTCATTCACTATTTCATATTTTATACAGTAAATATGAATGTAAGCTCACACATTCAAGTTTGATCTTCTGTTAATTCAATCCGTTGTACAAGTGTTAAACTCGTAAACACATTTGCTGACTTACTTGGGGTTGATGAGGCAGTAGCTGCCGCTGACGTTGGTGATTTCCACGGTGCAGTTTCTGTTGGTGGTGAGGGTGGTGGACACAGCCTCTGCTGTTTCTGGCATCTTGACTGCAAGAGAAACTCAAAGGTTAGAACAGTTTATCCTCCAGCAGGTCACAATGCGGCAGGTATTGTGCAGTAACTTGATATGACTCTTTTCTATAAAGTAATAGATAGTATTTAACTCTTGCGTCACATTGGGTAACAAGAAAAACTCCTTCAGTCACTGAAAAGGTAAATTACTTTTTCGTATTGTCAAAGCAATGCTGATTTTCCTCCTCTTACTTACAAAACGTATACAATAGGTGTTTAAATATATGAAAACGACTTTTATCAGAGACGACTGAAACAACACTTCCTCGACACAATAATCAAGACCTAGTTAAATTATAATCTTGCTGTAAGTAAGCGTAATTACATTCACCTTTCAGGTTTACACGCCAGCGTCGTACCAGACAGCAGCTTCAAGTTCTTTTTCTCAGGTCTCGCAGAGAGGTGGAGAGAGTCTCCGTTGTGTGATTACACCTCCACAGTGCTTGTTCCAACACAAGCACAGGCGTGTCCACCGTGAAATGAAAGCGCACCATCCTTTGTGGAAACTTATATCTCAAGAAGAAGCGCTTTGGCAGCCTAATATCCCATAATCACACTAATCATTATTTAGCGATCATTAAACACATGCATGTATCAATCAGGCAAAATTCCTACGTCAGCATTTCCTTCACATCATACACGAGTAGTGTGACGTGAAGGAAATCCTATCGGATTATCGACTCTGCAGTTTGTTTTCTGTATTGTTCTTCAGTTATTTCATTAGTTAAAAGGTTTAGTTTTATTGATTGCATTTCATCATTTTTCAGTGAACTCATCCCCTGCTTCTTTTAGGACATATTATATCTCCCTAAATGTGAAGAAGCTTGTTGAACATTTCATGTTCTGTCTTGCTTAGAATGAAAGTCCAATCCCCCAGGCGTTGCTCAACTGGTTGCTTGTTTTTTGCTGCAGGTGATGTCAGGCGACAGATTCCTGTGGGAACCTTCCAACATCCGTCACACATTTCAACACCGTCTGACTCTTATTTCACTAATTCTTACAGCTGACTCGGCTCCCATTGGAGTGTGACATGTAACATACAAAAACAATGTATTACGTGACACGTCACAGCACAGCACAGTGTTATATTTATCCATAAGATTATAAGGCCTTCCCAACTAAGTATTGCTTTGCAATGTGTTCGTTATTCCGCCAACCAGCTCGAGTAATATCATGGCAGCTGTTCTGTTACATTTATCAGACGCCTGGAACTTGATTGAAATCCTTCAACTCCAGTGCTTGAAGTCACCAGATGGCACCAAACATGCTTTTGCGAAAAAGACATTTGCACTACACAGACTCTGTCAGTTAATGTTTGCTATGTGATGATTAGCCAGTGACCATGGCAGAAAGTCTCTGACAAACATTACATAGTCAGCATACCCTTCAGTATGGCTCAGGATAATAGCATTCACATAGTATTAGTAGTAACTATGGCAACAGTATACATCGATAATTATATAAATTAAATTGAAAAGAACGGAATACAGTTGACACAACCGGTAGGAGTGTATTATTTATCCAAACGCTGTGATTTTTAACACTTTTTTGGAAACAAAAAAATTACATCATCATCAAAATCTTTCAAATAAAGTCTCACAGAGCAGATTTGAGATGCCAGTCATTGTGAACATGAAGTTGACCATTTGAGCTTTAAATGTCCTAAAATGACCACCACAGATTGGATAAACTGTCTTGGCATGACCTCTCCTCTGCTGCCACCCTCAGGCCAAACCTTATATCGTTTATATCAATCAGTTTTTACTCCCCTTTAATGACCTTGAGTCTTGTTTAAGAGGAAACAGATACAAGGAGTAAATACATAACCACAAGTATGGAGTAGTGTCTCTCTTGAACTGCACTTTTAGGAACTAAAAGCGGGCATCCTCTCTCCTTTTTTAAATTTAAATTTAAATTGATCACCAATTTAAGAACTTCTTCCTCCACATTTTACGAAGAAGGTGTGTTCAATTTAATCACACTCGAGTTATCTCTCGGAGAAGAGTCCGTAAGAGGCAATTAAGGAGGTGACAAAAGGACAGAATATCAGTAATTTCTATTCATGGGTTGCGGAGCCCTTTTAAAGTGTTGTGATGACAGAGATAAATGTACGCTGAAGACGAAACCATATTTAATTATAGGGGCTGCAGATTCAGTATCTCAACCTCACGTCACTCATGTTTCTGTTTTAGTTCATTAGACGTCTCCCTTTACATCCTTCTCTCAGTCTGTTTTATACGAGAAAAGTGAATGTCAGAGCTTTATTGGGCCCAACACTATAAATCATTTTGGTTGAGAATAATATGATAGATTGCAGCAGCAGCCATCATTAGCCCAAAATCTGAGTTGAGGTTTTACAAACAACATTTAACTACGTGCGACTGAGCACTCGGTAACTATCAGTGTTCTTGTTTACTCTTTTGTCTCTTCAGCCTTGATGAGACTGTAAAGTGACGTGATGTCAGCACGTTGTCACCAGTGAAGCTTTAGATGCTCTGAAAATAGCTGAACCATTCATGTGCAGTTTAAACGGTGGCACCCCGATCAACATTGTTGAAAATGTACTGTTTAGTTTGCTTTACAGTGTGTGATAGACAGGCTATAGTATAGACGCAGTGCTAAATACTTTTAAACCATCAAAGACAAAACTCTAAGCCGTACGCAGAATTTATAGACTTTGTCAAATGTCATGTTGTTTTGTTCAAGTAAAAGTTCATGCGGAGGTTGTTAACAGTGAGCTTAACTCAGTCACAACCATTTAATTCAAAAATATTAAGTCCTGTCTCATAGCTGTTTGTAAGCCATTAGAAATTTAGAAGGTTAAATAAAACTGATTGGTGAAGAGCGCCCAATGTACGGCAACAACTTCCTCTTTTCTTCCTCGGTTTCCTGCTTTCTGTCTTGGTTGATGGTGCAAATTCTTGTGACAGAGTTAAACTCTTTGCTGAGCAGATTAATTTTGCCTCCTGCGATCCCTGTGATTTCAATTAGCCTAATTCCACTAGAAATGCCACCTTTATTAGCCTTTGGTTGACCTGCCTTTAGGAGCAAACCCATAGGCAGTACATGTTTATCTGTTGAGCCTAATTAGCAGTGAAAAACAGTTGAGCATGGAGGTGGGACAGAGTGATTTAAGGAAGACAGTGGAGACACCTTGTGGGCAGGTGTGGAAAAACGGCTCAGTAACAAAAAGGAGATTTTAGTACAACAGCAAATGAACTCCCGCTGTAAATTTACATGCAGAGGAGCAGGGAGGTGGTTAGGATGGAGCAGCTGTTGCCATGACAACATCAGCATATCATTCACAAAGAATTATGTTGGCATGTAATCACGTGTGTAGAAATATGCCAACTGTCACGGGCTTCCTAATCTCGTTTATGATATTTGTCTTCAGATCAGGTGCAGTTGCCAGAATTTTTCAGGACACACAAAGAAGAACCGTCAACAAAAACAAGGGAAGTCGCCGCCGCTCATTTGTATTTTAATACCCAAAGGTAATTTGCGCTCACACCGATTTGCAAATTAATTCTGAGTATCACTAAACACGTTAATTATTTCTTCCTGAACATTTAGTTAAGACGCTAACAATGTAACCACAATGTCACATATTAAATTTGAGCAAAATCTACAGGAATGCAGCAGGAAGTTGTAATTAAGATATGCAATATTTTACAAAACAATTTCACAAGTGTAACTAATATGACATTTATGACGCACTTTGTCTTTTCGTTTAAAATGTGAGTAACAGTTAAAGAAACCTCCCAGCTCTCACAGTATGTCCATCATCAGACTCACGGTCACACTTTTCAAAGGCTTGAAGTTTGTTTTTTGTTTTGACCTTTTCCCAGAATCACCCTTTCACTTCCAAATGTGATATCATCATTATGGAGCTCTGGGATGCAGAATTGGGCACTCAGGACGTGTGAAGACAAAAATCATTGTAAATTGCTCCTGTGTCGCCGGCTTTGGCAGATGTGCGAGACCGATTTAAGATCGAGTGGGACTTTGCAAAGCTGAGAATTGGTATGAAACTGCCGAAAGCAATAGCGCTTCCATCTCTGCTGCTGTCTGATTGAATAGAGACAAAACATCGCACAAGATTCATACAGCTATCGTTCATTACATATCCGACTTAAATATTTTTCTAAGTCTAGTAACTAAAAAGTGACACTAGCAGTTTTGCTCGAGTTAAACACTAATGTCTTATGACTTATGGGCACATTCATATTCCATCTCCTTTTTCAGAACAACACATGCAGTCGACTACTTTGCAGCTCTAATGATGTGTAACATCAGTGACATTTCTGCCTCTTGAGGGACCAGTTTGCTTCAGTCTTAATCTCTTTATCTCTGCTGTTATACCTGATGAGAACTGTTTGCCTGATGCACTGCTTGATGCCACTTTTAAGACCTTCTAAGACTTTCAAGTTCATTTTATAAAACCACCCAAAGCTGCCATCATATATATTTCATTTATAATGTAAAAACGCACAAAGAAATGACTTCCCTCTTTAATGAATCTCTCACTCCAGCTCACCAGCTGTCGCTTGTTTTCTCCCTCACATTTCTTATGTTTATGTATCATTTTAAATGCAGCAACATGGAAAATATATCATCATACACTGCCTGCAGATGGACACAAATACTGTTCAGAATACTGTCTACTGATCTGGAAGTATTTCCACACCATTTGCATTTTTGAGGACACAAAACGTGAAGGACAAGCAAGATTTTTTTTTAGATCCCAAAAGAGACCACAAATCTGTAATCCTACAAATCTATGTAAACATACAGTACCAGATGGGAGCAAATGAAAAGGGCACTTTCCTGTGGTTTGTTTGTTTCAGGGATGCCGTATTGAATTAGATTTTAGTTTCAGGTCTGAGGTAGACATAATACACGCAGCCATGCTTAGGTTTGTGTTATTGCATGCTGCCGCTATTAATAATGATAACCAGGTTAATTAGATAGGCCTATTTGTTGGCAAAATGTAATAAATGTGGATGATCATATGTTAACATTTTATTTTTAGTCAGTCTATCTAGCATTTAGAGGGAGTATATAAACATTTGACAGATGTGCCAGAAATAGAAGCCTGAATGTTTTCAGTATATTTCATTCATTTATTCTACTTACGTTTTGTTTTTTTTATTTGGTTTTTGTACATTACAGCAGTTTATTTTGATTGGCATATTTGGGCAAAAAGAAATGTCACATATGACATGAATATGACATGAATGTATGCTTTGCGTAAAGCAGAGCATACATTCATGTCATATGTGACATTTCTTTTTAGAATAGAAATGTAATTTCTATGCAAACGGCGACCTCCTTCTTTCATGGTTGTATAAAAGTTATTGTGTTGAGTTGTTGTCACCGTGATATCATTTCTGCTGCCACCTATTTGTCATCCAGTTAAACAGGCTACAGCTGTGGAATTAGACCGTTTTCCACGATAAAGGTTTTATGTGGGTTATTTGTCTCAGATGTCGTTTGAACACTTTTCTCTGTTTGAATCGTCCTCAACAGAAGCTTTTGTTTGCAGGTTTCTCAGCAGGAGCAGCTTTAGATGCCACAAGGTCGTTATGATTTAACATGAGCTTTGATTTCTATCATTTTGTTTTAGTGGATTTGTGAAAAATCGTGTAAAATATTTGATATATTAAGAATGAAAGAGAAAGAGAGTGAGAACATTTATATCAGCAGGTTACTTCGAGTGCCAACAATCAAAGGAAGAAACGTCCATGATCAACAGATTTGAATACTTTCAGTTGTTTCCTACACACACAAGATCCCAACTTCAGATAGTCTGATGAAATCTTACATGCTTAAACACACTATATATTACATGGTTGAAGGCTTTCATCATGTCGAATCATGTACAGTTTCTCAAAAGCAGAAATGTAAAATTGCAGGCAATCAGTTAAGGTCCAGATCCAATCGCTGAATATAAATTCCCCATTTTTATATATCGTATCGTATCACTGCATAAACTCTTACAATTTCATCAGCCTTGAGAATGGGGAGATTCTGATTAATCCCTTCAGTCATCAAAGTGGTCGTCAAAGGTAAAGGTTCTCAAACGTGGGGTAATGGATGGGGGGGGGAAGTGGACGGGGATTATGCAAACTTCACAGTGATTAATTTTGGCCTGAGACGTATCTGCTTGATGGTAGCCGGGAGAGGAGCATATTGATTGATTGCTGCAGGGGGCGCGAGGTTCTGCACATTTACTTTTTGATGAATAGGCTGTCAGGGCCACGAACAACCAAATATGGCCCTGTAAATGAATGTTTAAGCGATTATGGTATAAGTGTAAATATTACACATCCATTAAGGAGGATTACATTTGGTGCCACTTTGAGAGGGGAGGAAAAAGAAGGGACAAGCCTGCAGAGTATCCCGCAGCAGAGAAGGTGCATGGAAAAATGTGGTTTTAATCTGCATGTATAATGTTTTAGAATCCTAAATAGGAAAGTCCTTGACATTAATCTGTGTGTGCGTTAAGTGTCTTTGCATGCATGCGCGCCAGTGTGCCCGTGTGTGTGTTTATATAGGCTGGTGAGTGTTTTTCAAGAGGGCCTGACTGAAGATGGGGGCTTTAAGTTGACAGAGCATGCCAGTGCATCCACCCGCTCAAATTACCACGCGATAGAACGCATCCAGGGTGCTGCACTGGAGGTGAGAGTGGGAATAAACGCCTGCTTCAAAGATGATTTGTGCTCAGTGCGGATTAATTCCCCCACCTAAGAAAAATCAATACCACCGCGTGCAATAGGAATACATTTGTGTCACCTCATGGGGCCGAGGAAGAGAAAACACAGCTCAGAAGCAGGTTTAGACAATACGCATCAAAATGACTAAAACCCAGCCAACAACTAAACTGGGTAGAAGGCTCATTCTTAGGGAGCTGCCAGTAATTAAGGACTTTCTCTTTCCGTCCCGTCCTCTGCTCCTCTCTCCATCTCACAGCTCAATGTGAATTGAATAGATTTTCCAAAAGCACTTGTGTAATCTGTAACGTTTGAAACTTCAGCATTTGATCAAAATATGCAAATGTATTCACCATATTCATCATTCATTGTTCAAGTAAGCACTTTCCATCTCGGTTTTTTTTAGCATTCGAAATCTCTACATTTGACCCTCCTGTCAGAAGTCTGTTTAAATGGAAGACAGACTTTTTTTTTTTTTTTTAGCTTGATTTAGAATTATTGGAGAGATAATGCATGTAAACACAATCTGCTGATAGACACACACAGAAAACATACACATCATGGGCAACACAAAAAGATGCTGATTTCAGATACAAGCAGCAGAAACCCGTTTTTTTTTTTTTTTTTCTCGTCAGCATGTCCAAAGACTGAAAAGAAAACAATCTGTTGTCCTCACCGTGGGCTCATTCTGCTTCATTTCTGCTACTTAACATATGTGAATTCTTGTTTTTTTTGTCCTTTAACGGCTCACTGTTTCTCAACAAAATCTTGACTTTTGCCCTTTGTGGACGCTTGTGGATCTTTCAAAGACATTTTTGGGAAAAATATGTGCATCATGCAAACATGCTGCACCGCAGAGTTTGCCGAACATTTCCATATCCCCAGACAGCCTCCTCATCCTTGCATTGACTAAACGGTAAACACCAGGCCTCTGTTCGCCGCAGATCTTCTGAAGAGAAGACAGACAGGAGATCAATAAGCTCCCCACCCTCTCACCCGTCTGTAAGCGTCAGCTTTTATTCTGTTAACCCCCCTTCAATTTCCCTGTCTACCCCTCTCTTTCCCCGAATTGTCGCTCTGTCATCGCATCCTCCTCCAGCAGCCCTCACGCATCCTCTCCGACGGCTCGGTCCCGACGCCCACAACCCTGTGCCACCCTTCCTGCCACCCCCGCCTCCTCTCTGCTCCGTCCCGCTTTATAAGAAATATAATCCCATTGATCCAAAACCCGATGGGAAGTGTTGATCTGTAAACAGACGTGAGCTCAATAAGAGCTCTCCAGATCTCTAGAGAGGAGATGGAGGGACGGTGGGGTGGGTAGGTGGTGTTAGAGGTACAGCTGGTACTGGAGAGGTGTACTTGTGAGACCGGAGGATGATGATGTGGTGGTGGTGGTGGTGGTGGTGGTGGTGGTGTGGGCCTCTATATCTGTGTTTCATGCCATCATTTATCAGTTTTATTGCTTTCTTGTCTTATTGCTGGCCGCCATCACCCCTCACCTGGCCCTCCTCCTCCCGCTGAACCGCGCTCCCATCCCTGCTGCAGCCTCACTTCCATCAAACTATGTTCTGCCCAAGCAATTAAAAGTCCACAGCTCGGGGTGAGCAGATGAAAGGTGTGACATTTTGCTTTTGACTGACGATGAATTCAGAGTGACGGGCCGGACAGACGCATCCAGGCACGGATATGGATTTATTTTTCCCCCCCTTATGGTTCCACACTGTTCCCCCACAACGCTCTCCTGCTCCTGCCTCCCTCCTGCTGTCTTATTTTGCCTCTTCCTGAGGTGATGGGGCCACGCTGTAAGGGAGTGTGCCCCCACACCCCACCTCATCCTAAATCATTACTTGACAGTTTAAAAGGGCACACAGCAATGAATGGCTTTTTCTCTGTGTTTCCATGGTTATTTTCTTTCTCTTAAACCTTTCCCTTTCGTGCCGTTGATAAAGTGAGTGGGTCTATCTGTACTTGCACTGCTTCTATGTCAAGGTCATTTGTCACTGAGGGAGTGAGCAACAGACTCTACAGCCAGATGGAGGTGGTTTTTTCACTGGTTTTTGTGTAAGAGGTGCAAAATTAGAATTGTTTCTGGCTGTTATATTTCTAGTGAAGCGAGTCAGTGGTGTAATTTTATTCCAACTAAACTACAATACAGGATTTACCTCTTCCATCAAACCTGAACTTGGGTCAACCTGGACCATCTTTAGCCACAGGTGGGGGACGCCTGAGCAGTAATGGCTTTTTGTGGTCAGGCTATTGATCTGGCTTTAGAGGATGCTTCAAAGTGTTGCACGATCGGTGTAAAAAAAGACTAATATTACAGGAATAACCACAAAATGTTGGACAAAAACACCTGACATCCTAGTGAGTCACACCTTAACAATTTTAATTGCATAATGTACAGCTGTACATTAACGTTGAATTTATTCATTGTCAGAAACTGCTGTCATATCAAGATTGCATAATTTCAGACTGCAATTTTTTCTTTACCGAAAAGTCATCAGACACATAGCAAACATATTGAACATTGAGGAGCTTTTTTTCTAATGATCAGTCAAGCGTGAGATGACGTTATCACTATGGGTACAAGCAATGCACAGTGTATACTGTAACTCTGTATCGACAATACATGCAGTAGTGGTTAAAGTGCAAAATAGTACTGTAAACATACTCTTTGATGAACAATTTGTCAAATTCATTTAGATTAATCAGACACTGTAAAAGCTGCTGTAAAGTGCTGCGAAGCAACATTGATCCGTATGCCAACATCGGCACATTCATGGTCACGCCCACGGTATTGAGCTGAACATTACAGAGAACCAACAGACACCTTGAGGTCAAAGGCACATTCTTGATAATGACCTGTACAATAAAATGTACACATAAAAAAAGGTGGCATCAATACTGACACCCTGAACTCTCCTAAATGAGCGTGCGCCTTCATGAAAACTCTCCATTTCAGGAGTCTGTGTTCCAAAGCCAATCCGACGTGAAATGTAGGAACTTGTAAGCACTGTGTGAAACAGATGTGCACAGAATGTACACTATTTATTCTATTTAAAAACATCCTCACTTCAGTAAAAGCCAGGCAACCAGTAGAAAAGCTGTTTCCAGGTACATTCACTTTCTATATCTGCTGGGCAGGTTTCTAAAGAGTGGCACTGAGCAAACTTTGGCTCGCTTCTCAAAAAGTCACAAACACACACATCAGCTCGTCGTTCTGCTCTGAAATAAGGGTCAGCGGTTGTCCGAGGTGCGTGCTGTGCACACAGGGAAAGTTGTTATTTCCAGTTTGACCCACGACTGAATAAACAGACAAATTACAAGTGCCAAGCAATCTATCAAAACCCAACATAGCCAATCAGGACGATTGATCCACCAATGTTCAGAGTCAGCAATAATCAGGTGGCTCTCAAGCTCAAGCGTGTTGCACTTCACATCCAAACACATGGTCCACCTCTCTAGTGGTAGTAGAAATGATTTTCCATATGTGCACAGAATAACAGATTTTTTTTTTTTTTTTTTCAGAGGAAAAAGGTTGCAAATACAGTAGATCAGTCAGAGAAGTGCTGGCAAACAACAAGCCTGACTCATCAAACAAATGTGGAGTACTGCATAATTACAACAAGAACAAATTAACATTTAATGTGGGAGCTTTATCGAGCATGTGTTATTGTTTGTTTCGAAAATGACAAGGATAGACCTGTATGTTGTCCAGAAAAAGATTAGCACATGTCAACCAGAAGCCCAAAAAAAACAATAAACAGATTTCCCCCAAATCTGAGCTCAGATTGGATATTTTATTGAGCCAGCAGTAACCTGCCTTTATTACATTTTATTGTGCCGACTTAAAAAAAACTATAGTTTTTCTGTTATAAAACCTATGATACATTGATGTCTTGCTGGCTCTCCTGCTTGTGTTGTCTCAGTGTTTTCTCTTTTTTTTTGGTGGTAGTTTACTGTATTTGCTCAGCAAGCAGGGGTATAGTACGTTTCTGCATTTCTTTCATTACACAAGATATTTTAGCTCGAAGGAATTGAATCGAGCCTTTTAGCAGTATCTTCATTTAAATCTATTAATGGAAGGATTTCAGGATGCAGACTCGGGTCTGTTTGAACTGAGAATCAGCTGCAGGTAGCTGCACTCATGCTAGATTTGGGCCAGTGTTGGCCTTGGAATTCATCCCAAATACAATCAATATACTGTCCAGTGTATATACTGTAAACTTGTTTTTCCCACGGTAACGCTGAGTTTAATGTGTCTTGTCAATTCCACTCAATTAAATTGAGTTGTGTAAAAAAATAACACCTTTTGGCTGTTCAGCATTTCATATCTTCGGAAGTGCCCTTCTGTTATTTATCTTCAATAGGAACCTTTAAGTTATTGTACAAAAAGAACACAAACACCAAATGCCATAATGTAACTACTGTAAGCAAAAAAGAAAAAGAAAAGTAATTCAACTTCTAAAGCTGCGAGTTGATCTCTACATCTCCTTGTTTGTTAATCACCTCCTTAGTCATCAACAAATTACATTCACCAGACACACCCCAGCTTCAGCTTAACTAGTAGACAGATGGCTGGAACAGAGAAATGATAGTCCTGTAATATTCATTAATATTAATTGGTTGATACGTTGTCTGAACCGTTCTCATTCCCAGTGCGTCAAATACCGACATTTTCTCAAACCCATTTGCAGCTTATATAGACGCACAAGGTGTCACGTGACTTATGTTTGGGCACCAAACGATGTCGTTATGGTTCGGAAAAGATCCTGATTTCGGTTACTTAAAAGAAATACGCTTTGACTGTTGCGTCGTCGTGGACTCAAACACCGGTCTCCTGGGTGAGAAAAAGGATACTCTCGGACGCCAACAACTGATACAAAACAACAGTATTTCACGCTATGGGAATGAGATCGGTCTGAACTGGAAATCTGTTATTGTAGTATTTAAAACCATCAACCAACAAACGGGCCGGTACTGCAGTGGCTCTTACTTCATCGCTGCTCGTGTGTGTTTCTCCTGAAGATCAGCAGAATAAAGATGTTTCAGCCATGATGAGTGAAGCGGAGACAGTCATCAAGGCTGATTCCTGCGAAAGAAGCATAAAGCAAGTTATTAGAATATGGACCAGTCCAGTACAATGAGATGAAGGAAAACATCGTGGCACACTAGCTCTTTACCTTCTACCAAAATGTTTTCCTTTCTCTCAACGCGTCCACTTAATTGTACTTTAAGATGCGTTTTATTCAGTATTGATGCAAGAAAATTCATGCCTTTCCAGGAGGAGAGCAAAAAAACATACAGCGGAGCAAAGAGAGGCGGCTGCTGTTATAAGCGTTTGATTTGATATTGATCAAAAATTGGCAGTGTTCATAAGAACAATTTAAAAAACTGTGACTTACTGAGAAAAGCTAATTACTGACACCAACCTGACCGCTTTCATCTTCCACATAGCTGCATGTTCCTGCTTGGGTTCTTAGTAGACACCTTTTTCTATTTTCACTAAATTCCTTTAGTACCCAGAAATGAAAGTGTTGTCTGTAAAATCTTTGGTGCGAGACAGATAAATTGGGCGCAGCATCAATTAAAGTGTCGATTGTGATACGGAGAGGTTTCATTAGTTTTTAGCCTCAAATCACAGCTGGTGCTCGTGTTGGATAGAAAAAGGTGTTCTGAGAACATGAGGAGATTCCTAAGAGTTAACCTCTGTACAGGTGCTTGAGGCTAGAAAAAAAAAAAAAACACAGTGCCTTTCTACTCACTTGCCGTTTGATTTCTTTGATTGTCTTCAGTCTCCACTACATCTCCCTACAGGCTCCTGAGCTTTAACTGAAGGACTTTGATGGTGCCGGCTTAACTTAATTGTTTTGTTCACTTCAGGAAAATCATTAAGCGTGTGGGTATGTGCGTGTGCGTGTGCGTGTGTGTGTGTGCGAGGGAGTGAATGCGCACGACAAGCCGTCTTCTCAGCCACGGGGACATGGGGAATAATCTCAGATTAATCTATTGACATCCAGTAGAACTCGCAGGCTGTTCTGGCACCTGTGCAAATGGCAGACCTTAAAATATCAGTTTCATCATAGAGGTGAGAGCCTGAGAAAGTGAAGCAGCAGGCCCCATAATAAAAGTCACACCAACACATTGTCAAGGGAGGCCGAGAATTTGCAATGCGGTGCACGTGTTCTGTTGGAGAGCTTCCTTTTGTGCAGCCTTAGTACAAAGAAAACCACGTAGAATAGTTGGAAGGAAATACAACAAATTTCTACATTCTTAATATTTACTGTTATTTAATTGTCGCTGCCCAAAAGATTTGCTGCTAGTTCGCTTTATCTTCTGTTATTTCTAAACTAAAAACAACTTACATAATGGCATGTCCTTCTAGTGAAAAAAAACCCCAAAACATCTACTGTATATACTGTACATATATTTGTGCACGCTTTACTATATTCAATCT
This sequence comes from Brachyistius frenatus, assembly GCF_029030835.1. Lineage (NCBI taxonomy): Eukaryota > Metazoa > Chordata > Actinopteri > Embiotocidae > Brachyistius > Brachyistius frenatus. The sequence goes on from NW_027210733.1 coordinate 1,019,590, forward strand.
AGCACGAAGAGAAACTCAAAGTAGTTCTGTTGCAATATTCATACAACGGGAGACAAGTGTGTGCCACAGCATCGTAACAGACAGATCAAGTTAGAGGGATGTTGTAACAGAACATGTAACACTTCATCACATCATGTCCCAGAGTATTGAAACTGAATTAACAATGGATCAGCCCATTAAAAAGTGTGTTGAGTGACCAACTTCTGCCGTTATGCCTGCCAAGTCTTATGCAGTTGACAGTGAAAATGGAGGCAGATACACCATTCAAAATCTGTGGTAATTTAAAAACACGTTTTCACAAACATGTAAACAAAATAGGAATAACAACAGCAATAACAGATTTGTCAATTATCATTAATTTTGATGGTTGAAAAGATGACTCGTATTTGCTCTGATTATGGTTAGGTACATTAAATTGCATTGACCTACATGAAAGATACAAACAAGTACCGGCTATAATCAGGTTATCGTGAGAATGTGCTGAACAGTAAATAAAATCTTCATTAAAGTTATTAAAGGCAGTGTTTTCACATGGAGCACTGGAATAAATGTACAATAATAGGCACGTTAGGTCTAACGGTAAAGATGCTCTGCTAGTTGTCAGAAAAACGTGAAACATCTCAATTACTATTCGATGGATTGCCATGGAATTTTAAGAAGTCGTTCATGGTTGCCAGAAGATGAAACCTACTCTATTAATAGGTTACAGTTCACATACTAGCAGAGTAGCATTAGTATACACCTTTTCCTTTTTTTCATTTATCCAGTTTTGTTGTTGGTGTGTAATCAGCATTAGTTTTTATCCTTTGAACTACAATCAAATGGTAGTCCTGCAGAAAACAGGAGTTTATAATTGCACATGTGCATATGAGTTAGAATATCAACACTTTATTATTATGTTGTACTACTGATGTGTGCACAGTCAACATTGAGGTCCAAAGAAATAATAGTGTTTTGATTATTGGGGTCATTTCTGTCTTGGTAGTGTTTTTTGAAAGCTACAGCGGAGCAGCATATCGGCAGCATGGTGTTTGTGATGTAAATGGATGTGACACAGGACAGTCAGGCGGCCTGCCCGTGTGAAAGAAAAGAAGAGGTAGCTGATGCCAAAAACAGAAAGTGAGAGTGAAACTGGGAGGCAGGCGTATCCAAGGAAGAAAAAAAGATGGACAGATGAAATTACACCTGCAGGTCTGTTAGCTTTAGCAGCCAGAGTCTCGCAGCGTGATGTCGCATAACACACCCCAAGGGTCCATGAGGAATAAAGAGTGAGTAAACCTCACATATCAAAGTTTCTTTTCTCACACACTTCTGTTATTGCTCCTGTGCCTCTCCTTGACAGCACTGTGATTCATTTCCTCCCACCTGAAAGACGGGAAATGAATAGAAAAGCTTAGATATTGTCAGGCGCTAAATGGGAAAGCGTTGGCTCTGGAGACACAATGCAGGTGCAGGTAAGAATGGCGAGTTCAGTTTAAAATGCCACTCAGTCCCACGACACGGCGCACGGCTGCACCTGCCTCACATGGCTCAAGTAAAAAGGATGTCGGCTGATCGGGTGTACAACATTCACACATCAACTTGGTTTAAGTTCCAGTGGATATTCATCTATCTGCTGTCAGGCCGCAGGATCCCGACACTTTATTATACACCCGCAACGTGGAACAACAGGAGATTTTTCACATATGCATTCAATAAAGACAAAGACAACTGACCTGAGAGTTTAAACTCTTTTAAGAAAAAAAACACGGCTGGCAAGTGGTCAAGTCTGAGCGTTGCCTGCAAGACAAATCTGTAGCGATATCGATGAGTGCATGTGGGTTGAGCATACCCACAACACCTTTCATGTTTCCTCAACACCTGCTTAGATGTGCTCCGTTCTGAACCGGGAACGCAAGCATATATTTGCTCACACGCTCACACAGCAATTTCTTAAAGTGTGGGAAATGAACACCACATGACAATGTTGTAAAACCGAAATATACATGTTAGCGTTTGAGGACGAGTTGGGTGAGTTATCTCGGGGGTCTGGTGATTCTGGATGGTTTCATTTTGATGGACACTGGTAGATTACTCGCAGATGGAAAACCTCCAAGGTTTGGATGGCCTTGAAACTCGTTCAGTTGAATCATCAGCACAGAAAATAAGAAAGTCTAGATTTTCAGAAAAAAAAAAAAAAGCAAAAGATATATTACATAAGGAAGAGAAAGCAAAAACAACTCCCAAGGAAGATTTTTGTGAAGAAGGACACAGATATACATGAATATATATATTTTGTCCGGAAGCATTTAAATTTGAGACTGTCCTCTCAAATTAATCAGACTAATCCATAACTTTGGCCATATGATTATTATTGTAATCATGATGATGAAGCTAACGTTAAGTCAAGTTTTTGGAAAACACAAATGATGTGTTATTGATGTAGCACTAGATTAAAAAAAAAAAACATCTGTTTTAGCTGGCATGGACAACAAGGTATTTTTAGTGTTTAGTGCCCAGCATTCTTAGTTTGCTACAGCTCTGATTAACTTCTTCTCCACAGCTGAAGCTAATGAGTATCACAGTACTTTGACCCATCTGCTATACTTTTTTAAAAGATCTGAAGAAGAAATAACATTCAAAGAAAATAGTCATTTACAGGGTGGAAAAATATAGAAAACAGCCTTTCCCATGAAAGCTGAAGGTTCGAAACGTGGCTCTGAGCTGTAATGACTCAAAGTCAACAGTTCAAGGTTTCTATACTTGAGGATGGTGAGCCATCCTCGAACTCACTGAGCCTCGTGATGTGTCTGAGCAGGCGGAAGTACATCTGAAATAATCAAGATTAACAAATCAAATTCAGGAAAATACTGCTTATATTTTAGGTGCAGAAGACATATGGACGCGTGCCGGGTTGGAATAATTGATTTCATGTGACTGAAATGTCTCCATACATTTTGATTAGGGCGAGCGTTGGGCCACACAGTGGTAGCATGACAATAATATACCCTGACAGGCATGGAGCGAGCAGGGGGCGTCCAGAATCTGAACCAGGGGCACCACTACAAGTTGTGGTCTCAGACCGGGTGGATGATGTTAGTGTTGGGCTGGTTCAGCACGGTCTGTGACCTTCTCTCCACATGTGTTCTCCGTGGGGCCTCACTCTGTGTTTGTGATGGTATTGGTCCTGCTGGGGAATGCTGCTATGCATGGCTGTGCCTGAGGTAGTGTCCTGCTGGTATGTGGACTTCTCCAGATGTGAGGGAGTGAAACTAATGTATGTTAGGCTAAAAACAACTCTTCTTTTCTCTTGTAGTTTATATACCAGCAATAGTTGGGTAGAGAAGGATGACATCATCAACGCATAGTGCACTGCATTGTTTTGTTCATTTGGTGTTTCCAGCTATGCTATGATGTTGCTGAATTTGAAGTTTGGCAGAGGTGGAAGATGTATTTTAATTTGTTACTTAAGTAATAGCACCAATACAGAAATGTCAAAATACTCCATTCAGAGTGAAAATCCCACATGGAAATGTATACCCAGGTACAAGTGCATAAATATCAGCAGCAAAATATAGTATATGTATACTAAATGGTCCCTCTGACAGATATATTATTATGTATAACATATGACATCATTAGATTATTCATATTAAAGCATAATTTTATGATCCATTGTGTCCAATCTCCATCTTTAAAGTAACTGAATAGGAAAGCAAATTTAGTGGAGTAGAAGGTAAAATTTTGCCTCTGAAGTAAAAAGTTGCATAAAATGGAAATACTCGAGTATAATACAAGTACCTCATATTTGTACTAAGATGCAGTACTTGAGTGAATGTGCTTAGTTCCTTTCCAGCATTGAATTCTGGTCTTTGTGGATCATGACATGTGATAGTTAAAAAAGTGTTTCCAAAGAGGATTGGACTTATTATTGTTATTGTGTAATAAGTGTTAAGGTGGAGAAAGGTATTAGGTTAAAGATACAAGCCATATTTTGTGTACGAAAACACAATAGTCTAGTAGTCTAGTTTCTGGCAGTATGTTTTGTGCCTGATATTTTCCAGTGAATTGGAGCTGCCAGGTTTCTTTTTTTAAATTTTATTTAGTTCAATAATCATCATCATCTTTGCTGGGAAAAAAACAACACAAAGTTGTTTTATTGTGGCAGCTACCATTAAAATCTGGCTCAGGTTGTCTGTTCAGGCTTTCATGGTCAACACTAATTTTCTTTATTTCTGGATTGTTACATCAGTGCACCACCAGAACTGCTGGAGCTTTTGCTTTTTCAGCACGATGTTATTCAAAAAAAAAAAGTAATAAAAAACATCAGGTGGTCCCTTATAACCTTTTTTGTATCATCTATCAAAAGCCTTCAGTAATGTTTAAACATTCTCCTGAGGTAAGAATAAATGTTTAAAGAACTGATAATCATAAGATTAGTAACTCGTTTTAGTTACACGTATAAAATTATCTTTTAACTTTAGTAACTACTTACACATGATGCACTTCCATTTTGTTTCGAATACTGGAAGCACAATGCAAAAGGTTTTCGAAACTAATGTAGTTACATGTTAACTAATGAAACTCTTTGTTCGCAGATTCCTGAAAGGATTGTTAAATGTCTCATGTCAGTGAAGACCGACAAACTGGGAAAGGAGGAAATGAGCTGAGTGCTTTATTGAAATGGGAGATTGCTGAGTTGAGCGAGAGCAGGAGGAGTGATTCGTGTGTGTGTGTGTGTGTGTGGGGGGGGATCTCTTCTCTCAGCTCTGCATGACAATAAACTGGGAGATGGAGACCAGTGGAAGAGCACACAGGGAATGGATGCAGCTAGCACGACAAAAGGTTTGTTTAAGGCTGTCGTTTTTTTTTTTTTTTTTTTTTTTTTACCCCGAACGAAAAGACTCAAGTAGCCAAGGTTAGTCAGAGAGATGCATCACTGAACGGGGCTGATTTCACTGCTGCTCTGACACTAATCAACATTTGTTTGTTGAATTTTTCACTTAACGATATATGTATTAATTACAGCATCCTCGAGTGTGCATTTCATGTTTGGAACCACTGTACAGCACCGTGGGAGAGAGTGCACGTTATTGTTTGCAACACTGGGGATTACAAGTGAGCCTGGTCTGTGCCAGAGCCTGCTGCTGCAGAGTCAGGCCGGCTCGAGATTGAAAAAGTCTTCATGCCGGGATGCTGAATTAAACATCGCATGCGTGCCATCCTCAGTCTGCACTCCTTCAAACATTTCCAAGAGTGTGTAATTAGTCACACAGCGCTATCTCCTCTTTTGGAGAAGTGACACTCCGAACACACACGAGGCTAAAATCTGGATTATCGCATATGGTCAAAGTGTCCCGCAAAGAGGAGGGACACTTATGACAGCTTAAATCCCAGAGGGAGTCCCCCAGCTAGCACCACTTCTCAAAAGATGTGTTCTCTGAAACCTTTTTGAAACTCAAGCCACCTGTCTGTTCATGTAAAAATACTTTTAGGGAGATGACTGTGTAGAGACTGCAAAAAAAAAAAAAAAAAAAAAAAAAAAAAAAAAAGTTATTCTGTTTCAACCAGGATGCATGATAGCACAGATTCATCACGAGCCTCTGAAGAAGCGAGATCAAGATCTGTGCTTGTGGTGCCACAGAGTCAAAAAAGTCAAGTAGGCCCCCCGTAGATAAGCCATATGGCCCAGGATGACTTTCATGGGTGTATATGTGTGGCGGCCAGCACCATGCCAGTTTCTCTGCTGATTTCTCATTATCGAGGAATAAATAGAACAAGACAACAAAACAGTGGCCCTGTTGTGTCATATCCATTCTGACTTCGGTGTGAGACAGATGGTACATACTAAATGGCAAGATTTGAGAAGTTGGGGAAACTGGGCAGCAGCACTAAGCACAACAAACAACAAACTGTGATGAAGATTGCACTCTACTCTGCCCCTGTTCTCCACGTTTTAGTGAATCACATCATCATTTTCTTTCTGTCAGCTGATTCGTGCTTCATACCTCAGTGTCACTTTTAACAGCAATCAGATTGACTGCGCTCACACTCGTTCCTGCATTATTGCCTGCACAAGCTAAGTGTGTGTTTGTGGCAGTGGCGTGGGAGGCTTTAGGGGAGTCACAGGGAACAGCAGATGCCAGGCCTCTTCCAAGGTGGCGGACGGGTGGGCAGGCAAGGCAGACAAGTGCAGCATGCAAAAAAAATAAAAAAATAAACTGAGGCAGAAAGGCTACCTGTAAATATAGCACAGCAGCTCAGAAGCTTCGGTTTCCATTAAATAGCCATGTATTTCCCAGCTCCTGGCTTTATTGCACCGTTGCTTCGGGAGCTGGGGCCCTGGAGGCTCTTCAACATTATTAGCAGCTCACAGTACATAATCCCACAGCAGATTCTCGTCTATCTTCAGACCAGGCTGAGATATATAGAGAGATGAGGAGTGAGAACGAAAGGGGTGGGTGGGGCGGGGGTCTGGTGGTAGTTGGTGAGTAGAGGAGGGAGGCGGGGTGGTGGCAGTTGCCAGTCTTTGTGAATTCAAGTCATTGATGCTAAGAGACAGAAAGAGGCAGACATACATTGTAAAAGCCTCTGTGTTTCTCATCATGCTAACCCAATGACAGACACCAGATGGTGGCCGGTCTCTCGAGAGGTCCCGTGCGTCTCACTAAGTCATGAGGCCAGACACTGTGCCAGTGCCCTCCTCTGCCATTCCTTTAGAAGGGGATGGAGCCACCACATTCGGCCTCCCCGATGTGTCGGCCTGGTTCCACTTCTACGATGCTGGACACGCTCAGGTGCTCTTTGCCACAATATCAGACAGAAAATATCGCTTCTTGTTCTCTGCAAGAAATATTAGAAAACGATACCAGATTTTCCTCTCAAACATCCTCAATCTTAATGTTCACAATGACAAGAAAATCCCATAACAGCTTTAATTCATCATGTTCAAGGGTTGCACAGTGAACGTGGCCTTGCAGACCAGACACCGGCTCGTCATCATTGATGCAATTTGAGCAAAAGACCTAAAAACTGTCAGACAAAACGTTCGTTCTGGTCATTTTCACTCTGTCATCTGTAGGTGTTCAATCAAAAGACATTTAGAATACAAACCTCTTCATCATCTTATAACTAAATAATCAAAAGAAAGAAAGTGAGTTTTCAGGCTTTGTTGTGATTGTAAAGGGTTCAGACGGTTCAAAAACGAGTTTATGGTGGTTTATGTTCTGGCGGTCGTCATAAGGACAACATAAGGCTGTTTGGTGCTGAATTAATACCAGCAAAAACATTACACCAGGAGCTACAATATGAGGCCTTTGATAGACAACTACTGGGTTATGTGACCATGAAGGAACTGCACGAAAGGAAGGAGAAGAAAAGAGAGCAGAGAAAACCCTGGAAATGAAAGCTGCACTGTCACATGAGTACGTGATATGTTCTTCAAATAGATGAGACATCAGGATGATGACATTCCACAATTAGAAACTGCGTGCACCAGCTCATCACACACTGTGGTGTTGACATCCCGTGTCAGGAGGTAAAGATACAATCTTAATATCCTTCAGTGAAATGTCTCATTAACATTGTTAATGCACGTCGTATTCACAAATTTGTGGCACTAGCCTGCTATTAGATAATCACTAGATTAGACGCCGTGAGGGACAGGGCGCTGGAGAACAGGCACGGCACCAAAACATCCCTCGTACCACGTGCTTTTCTCGTGTGTCCGATGCAGATAGATTTGTTGCTATTACAAAAAGAGAAAAAAACAAAACCCAATACCATCCTGAAAGGACTTCCTGTGCACTCTGCGATTACAGGCCCTTGATGGCACAAATACAGCGTCGAACCATCAAACCGCCCAATTCACCCGACTCTTTGTTTTCCGTCTTTCAGTTTGTCATGTGGAACCCGTAATCTGGCCCACATGGGTGTGTGCTTTTGTTCTCCTAATCCTTTCTAAATTAGAGAGATCTGAATTTAAGATTGCAGCCAGATATGCGATTGGACGTACTGTATAGGCAAGGACATATCTGGGGTTTTGTTTGTCGCCTCTTTTCTTCGAAATGATTGGTAACACATTTCCAACACAACCCGCGATTTACTGATAATGTGCAAACACAGCTCTTGGTTTGTGATATAATCTGTGTGAGAAGAAAGTAGACAACAACTCTAAACAGTTTGCACTGGCTTGTATCCAATCATCATATATCATACTGACAAACAAACAAATAAGCAAAAAAAAGTGTAATGCTGTGCAATATTTATCACTTTATATACTTCTTTACCACCCTTACAGAAAAAACACATTCATTTCAAAAATATATATGATCACGTGAAAAATGTATGTATGACCATAGAAGCAGTTTTGAGCTGAAGATTGGGAACCTGATTTTTGGAGTGCAAATAAAAAGAATTGAAACCTTTGCAGCAAACAGACATTAAAGAAAGAGCCTTTCTTCAAATGTAAATGCGAAGTCAGCAGGACAAATTAAAAAACATGTAACACTCATTCTATGCAAAAGTTTGGCCACCTCAGCTCGTGAACTCCTTCTGTAGCAAAGAGTCTCTCCAAACTTAATTTATACATTTTCACTATCTTCTAAAAATTTTCATTTTCAGCTGTCTTGTAAGAGCAGAATGTTTGAGATTCATCCCAGACTTTTGGTGAGGTCCCTGGACTGTGCAAGAGCTTCAGATCCGCTTTCTTCAAGTAGTTCTTGATTCATTTGAAGGTGCATTTTGAATCGTTGTCCAGCCTTTTTTCAGTTTCTATTTTTCTACTGAATGCATTAGATGTGCAATCAGAACTTGCCAGTATTCACTGGTCTCTCTTGTGTCAGTGGCTGTCACTGAATACTTCACAGAAAATGCTGCTGCATGAATGGTTTCACTCAATTTTAAATCCATCTGTTTCCACAAAAACTCAGGTTATCAACAGCTGCTTTGTCTACTTCAGGCACTGACTGTCGTCACGAGGTTGCGGGTATGGTTTCCTTCTGATGACACTCATGGGAATTTGTACTTTTTTTGAATTTGTTCTTTGTAAATCAAAACTGTGTTGGAAAATGAACAGTGTCTGGGCAGAGTCTGATCAGTACAATGAGTTTGATTAATACAATGAGTATGTGCAGACAGTATGTGTGAAGCAGAAGAGATGGATTCACAGAACATGCTTGTGTGAGTTTCACAAGAGGAATAAGTTCTGTGCTCAGCACTCGGCGATGCCAGCTGAGGCAGAATGTCGATGCCGCAGTGAATGAGACGTTGTGGAACCTGTACTGCAGGAGCTACAAGATGTGACGGACCAGTGGAGCTGGAAGGCACATGGGAATAAGCTAAATCAGGCTTTGGATACACTTGTTAGTCGGATCAATTCATTGTTGGTTTTGGTTTCTTTTCATGGGATTTGGTGAAAATAAGAAAGTAAAATCACCAAAATTATCTTTTCACTGCCATATCTTCATGACATCTCAGGAAAGTGCATGCTGGAGGAGCTTTGTTATAGTTTTAAAGCCTTAACTTGTTTCGGAGGAATCAACTTGCTTCATTTTCAGATACTTATTCGGTTGCTTAGAAGAGCCCAACATGTATATTGAATATTAATGCAAAGATTTTGAAGAATTTATCGGGCCATCAGCTGGCAAGTCCAACTGGAAAATATTAACTCGCTTTGAAATCTCTAATGAGTCAATTAGGATCTAAAAAACAATAACTGTTCTTTTTTTCTTTGCTTATGAAATCAAGAGTAACAGTGCATTTGAGACGTCATATTTTGGTTTTTTTTACTCCAAAGCAAATAAAATTGTGTGTATGCACTTTAGATAAATGACACCAGTGGTTTCCCCCCCGGAAAAGAGCATTAAATCTGCTGTACGTGCATGTCATTGCTTCACATGTATTGTGCTTCCCGGCTCCCCTGTGGCAAACCCCTCGGCTGCCTTGCACTGGCTGCTCTGCGATTCTGTTCACTGCCAACCACTCGCCACTTAACATCTACTCAGTCGCATTTCAGGAGCATTTCACGTCTTCCCCGGTTTTTCACCTTTTCCTACCCTCCTCCCATAACCTGCCCCTGCTCTCCATGCTCCCGTTGCCCGCCTGTTAACTCGCCGTCCTCTCGCTCTCCGCAGCCTTTCCGTTGGCTGCGGTGACATTTGCCATTTAGACGAGGGAAGAGGGACACTTATCCAAACTCTGACCTTTCCCCCTCTTTGGCATCACTTACAGGTTCCCGGCCAATTGAACTTTCAGAGGCTAAAAATAAAATTGCACATATTGCGTGTAATTGGTTTGTGTTTTGAGTTTGTTTGAGCTGGCTTTCTCTTTCCGATGATCTTTACTGGCTAACCTGTCTGAACACTATACTTTACTGCCTTACTTAATTCAGGTAACTGCTGCAGCTGCAGTAAAGGTTAATGAATGCTCATTGAATGCCACATGCCATGGGCCGCTTAGGGGCATTATGTATTCAGCTTATTCAGTGGCTGGCCTACTGACGATCTACTGTACATTTTCTGTCCACAGCAGAGCCACTATAAATATCCTCATGAGACGGTATAAAGATCTCATTATATCCAGACTATATGTGAAGGACAAGTGCTTAAAGTTTATACCCCCTGTTATTTCTCTGCTATATTATAAAGAAAAACTCTAGAGTTAAACAACAGCTAAAACCAGGCAGACTGCTGTAACCCAACAGGTTTCTACTAATTTAAGTCTTAGAAGGGCTCGAAAACTTCAGAAGTGTTTGCCGAGATGAGGCTTACCTGACATGTCAAAGACAGAGCCATCCAGCAATCACCTTGTCAAAGCTGTGATCTCCCTTTCCTTCCCTCCAGCAGCAGCAGTGGCAGCTGCAGCAGGGTGCTAGTGACACATATGGCCAATTATAGGTGGAAGTAGAGAAGATGATGTGAGCTGAAAGCTTGTTCACACGTGGCGTGTGTCCAGACGGCCAGAGGCTGCATGGTGGAGTGCCGTGGGAGAGAAGAATTCATCAATAGCTCTCCTCTCCTCTCCTCTCCTCTCCTCTCCTCTCCTCTCCTCTCCTCTCCTCTCCTCTCCTCTCCTCTCCTCTCCTCTCCTGTCCTCCGCACATCTGTGACAAATCAAAGACTACTTTTTAGCTGATCAATACTGCCCCTTAACTTCCCTTTATTACTCAGCAGCCAGAATAAGGGTTAGAGAGGGAGATGTAATATCGAGTTCATAAATCATGCAGTAAAAAAAATGTCACCGGGGTAATTGTGGTTTTCTAACACCCTTTAAAAGGAAGGCAGATTGTATTAGCAGGTTAAAGTCGCCCGGCGACCCTCGTTCCTTCTCATTATGAGCTCACGGAAGCGTCAACAAATCTTAAACGTTACAACACTTCTCAGCGGAAATCTGGACTCATTTCTCAAATACTGTACGTCCGCTGAAATATGCACATTTGCAAAGTGATTGGCACTAACCATGATTGACTCTCACATGAAAGCCGAGTCTTCTGGTATTACATGATAAGATTGTCATGGTCAAACTCATTGTCTGGGCTGTTTTTCTTTTTTCGCAATCATTAATTTGCTTTGCGTATTACTTTCTCCACTGTTGGTTTCCTAAACAACGCATAACGCAAATAAGTGGAATGATTGCCTCATTAAGGTGCTACAGAGTGCTGTTTTTTTATAAGTCTTTCTCCGCTCTCTCTCTCAAATGAATTTCAATTGGCCAATAATTTCTCACCATACCCCCGAGTTACAGCGTTTTTGTCACATCTTTTAGTGATTAAATGGATCGATTTCTGTTCTCGGTGGGTGATTAATCCCACAGGGTTAGAGAGATTACAGAGGGGAGCCACAGAGAAGCCTTCTTAATGGATTCACACAGAGAGCCCTCCATTCATTGGGCTAATGATATTGGATTACGGGACTGAGGCTTCAGAGCGGAGAGGGAATACACACAAGAGTTAAAAAGCTACAGGGAAAAGGGGGGTTTCATGATGAGAAAAATCGAGGGGCAAGGAGTCACATGCGAAGAATGACCTTGAACCACGTGCTGTCCGAGTGACCCTTCCTGCTGTTTCTCTGACTGGGACTGGAAAACTCAACACCTGCTTGGCTGGTGGGGATTCAGATCTCAGCTCTTATCTCGTGTGATAGTCTTGCAGTGAAGTCTCACGTATGATTGATCATAGTCATTATTAGTCAGTGGGATGGGTAAGCAGTGCAAGGGGCTCAATGCAGCAAACCACTGTAGCCACCACAGTCATTAGGGTGTCCCACATAGCCCAGCTGTTTCAGGCTGGAGGGAGCTGGAGTGTGTATCAGGTGATGCTCGGGCAGCGATGGCTGTTCAGATGTTGGTGACAGTGGGTGGGGCTTCAAAGTCATATCTCCTCTCCACAGTTGGACGTGGAAGCAGGAGGGGAAGCTGTGACTCTTGCGGTCCAGAGGACTGGAACTCTTCTACAGCCTGGCGATCTGTGTCACGCCCCACGGCTTCAAACCTCCTCTAAAGCTCTGTCAGCTCCCAGCAGGAATCAGCGCCTGTCTAAGCAACAGTCCAGGAGACAGGGGGGTTAAAATGGGGACGCAGGGGGTGAACGAACTGGACGGGGAAGGTGGAGGAAGGAAAGCGTATCGTCAAGTTTTTTTTAAAACACATGTATGACCCATAGGGGGGATCAGAGGCCCCAATCACAGCTGGAGGTCATCCGTGTTACTGGGAGGGAATAAGAGGAGAAGCTGGCTGGAGTCGGTCACCGCACAAGCTTTAGTCCCTTTCCATCTGGAGTGTATAGACTGAATGCCTACAGACTGTGAGAGACTACAGAGCAGGAAGCACACACTTTAATCTTTCTCTAGATTTCTAAGTATCAATAATTTGCTTGTGTGTGTCTGTAAGGGATATATTTACAGTGTTTTTCCATTTCCTTTTCTACCTGCTTTTGACCACTGAATCAAAGCTGTTTTCACATCTGGACAGATGCGACTTCGGTGCATGTTTTGAACCGGTCATACCACTGCACACTCAAATGGGTAGTGACAGGTCATGAGGGAGCAACGTAGAAGCAAACAGGGCCCTGAGGTAACTGTGTCTCATCCAGGAGCAAAGGGCAGTTGCTGTCAGGAAACTGTGAACCAACTAAAAAAAAAAAAAAAACAAGTGACCGGGTGCCCTGAGCAAGGAGTGACACACTGTCCCCAGTCCACCCTGTGTGACGCAGCCTGGCTAGGATACCCCAAACATCACTGACGCACATCACTGCCTCCACACACACGTCTGTACTACAGTAAAGTTGTGTTTAAGTAGGAATGTTTCTTATTTAATGGGCTGGTTGTCTCTGTTAATCCCAATTAATGTCCCAATTGTAAAGCATTTAAAAGGAACTGCAGACAGTTTTTGCACTTTCAAGTCTGTTTACATGTCTAGGGATGAACAATATTAATGCATATGTGGAGGAAAAGTGGTCGAAAGCCTTTTTGTGGCTCCAGAGGGAGATGTATAAAATCTGATAAATTGCCTTAATTGGTTTCATCTCAGTCAGCGTTGGTTGGGGCAGAAAAGTAAGTACAAATTTGAAAATGAAGAAATGTATAAATAAAAGAAGGAGGGGGGGGGGTGTGGAGTTGGAAAGCAGTGAGACCTCTGCAGCGAGCTCCTCCTCTCAGCTTGAGCCCTGCAGCTCCAGGCTGCTTCAGCCGCTAGCAAAACACACCTGAATGTCTGACTGAACTGTTGGTGGTTGCGTTGCATTGTCGATAATGTATGCGCCAAGCTCCGACGAGGAAGAAGAGAGCACCGAACATCGATTTCTATCTTCTTTTTAAACTTTCTGTTATGCCGAGCTCGGCCTGCTTGCTGAGAATAAGGAGGCCTAAGAATCAAATGCTTCTGTCAGCACATACTTCTGTCCCTTTTGTCTCCACGGCGTGAATACCATACATTTCATAATGCTCTAAGCTGAAGTAATTACGGATTCATTACTCAGCAGCAACAAGCAGCTCTGCCGAATAATGCATGAACCTCTTAACACTGAGTATGACACTTCAAATCAAAGTTTAATGGGTCTCAAATGGCTTTATCAGCACAGACTTCAGTTGATCAACTTTGACAGTGAATGTGACACCCCACATTAATTTGTCCCCATTTAAAAAAAAAAAAACCTTTTTGTGACTTAAATCCTAAATTAGGCTTAAAAACACATTAACAAAGATCAGCAAAGAGTTTTCCCCGAGAAATATTGAGAGATTATTAAGGAAACCTTGTAAATTTCAGACCAATCATATCACGGAAATACTAATCCTACTGAGTCCAATACAACATTAATGACTTTAAATGTAAAAAAAAAAATGATAGACTTTGATCTTTGAAATCACTTCTTGAGACCTGATTTAAAAAAAGGCACTCACCTAATTCCTATGTTATTGATTACAATTATAAATGCCCTTGTTATTCTGATTAAAGAGTGCTATATAAAATAAATGATTACTGTTATATTACATAGTTTATTTCACATACAGGTATAACGCTCAAACTGGAACAATGACATTTAAAGATGGCCTGGCTGTGGAGGACCGGTGGCTGCAGGAGGAACTGTACACATTTAACTGGTGAGGGTCCGTCCTCTGGGGAGGACGTGTGCTTCGCTGGATTCACGCAGAAAGTATTTTACATTCACTCTCCGTTGCTTCACAACGTAACGATCAGTCACAGATGACAACATAACAACCAATCACAGCACAGAGTCCCTCAGCCCATCCTGGATGCTGCTGCTCATCAGGCCTCCGGGTGGTTGACCAATCAGAAGAAAGTGGGCTTTAAAGGAGAGGGGTGGCTTAAAGAGAGAGGAGCTAAAAAGGCTTGTTTCAGACAGATGATGGACTGAGGGGCTGCAGAAAGGGTCATGATAAATAAGGATGTTTTCAAAATGTGAATCAAGCAACGGTACTCTCGTGGAGTCTTAAAATAAATACATGAAAAATATACATAAATAAAAAAAAGTTAAATAGAGCATAATAAGTCCCCTTTAATGTTAAAACTACCAAAACACACACTGAAATACTGACATCCATTCCCCATAAAAAGAAGCTGTTTGACAAAATATGTTTTAGGGCCTTTAAGATCCAAATATTTTCCACTGATTTGTTCATACTGTTGTCATAAGTTTGTTCACTGACATTAAAGGGCAAAACAGTGACTCCAACAAAATGTGTAAATAAGATAAAAATGAGTTTAAGTGGACTTGTTTTGCAAAAAAAATTACTTTCAAATCTTACTGTAGCTGTCATTTTTCCTCGGAGTCAAATGCAAATAGATAATCTATTTATTGCAAAGGGGGTGCCATTTTTACTCACCGCTGGACTCTAAATAATTCCAGAGTTTCTCTTTGAAAGAAGAATGTTTGAATATTACTCCAAACACAAAGGCACACAGGCCAAAGGAAAACATTTGCCGTGAAACATTCAAAAAAAGAAACCTGCAAACTCCCTGAGGTAAAACCACAAAAACAAACAAAACAAACTTACAGAAGCTTTTATGACTCGCACGACTTACAAATCTGGGTGAGCTGTGCTGGTGCATTAACCCAGGGTGATTTTTTTTTTTGGAATCCAGTCCAAGGTTAGTTTTGTGTCACACACTCATGACGTCAGACAGTTGCAGTTATGGGGGGGCTAATTATGGACCAGCACAGGGGGATTTCTGCCTCCAGTGGAAGCTGCTCACGTGGAGGGGTTAGTTGTGCTGCTGACTCCTTCAAAAACCAGCTCACTGAGTGAAGCACTCGTATATACTATATATATTTATATACACACTCCGTACACACAAACCCAATGTAGCCTATATTTTTTGCAGTTCAGAAAGTCTCCAGGTAGAGAGGCGAGAGTTTTCCCTGTGCAGAAGCCATTAGTCAGAATGGAGGTGATTTATGGGTTGTCTTCTTGCAGAATTTAAATTAACTGCCATGCTGTATGGAGGTAGGAGGGAAAGTACCTCTGCTTTTTGGGTTGCTCCCCTTTGCACTCCGCCTCTCAAGCTCTCTCTTTCTCTGTCTCTCTCTCTCTCTTTCCTCTCCCACTCTGTCTTACTTTCTCTCTCTCGCTCTCCCTCTCCCTCTCCATCTCATGGGAGAAATTTGAAACGTTTTTTAGATACCAGGTGTGTTGTCAGGTGGTCAAGCTCCCCTCACGGATCTCGGAAGATTTCTGCGGGGAAAATATGCTCAGCCACATGAGCCCCCTCCCCCCAAAATAAAAATAAGCAGAATCATGAAAAAGAAACATGGAAGGTCAAGGTCAGCAGTTAGAGCTGAGAAAGTGCTCTGCCTTGTGAGCGGCACACACATCTGTAAGACACAATATATGTAAATACAGTGTTTCCCACATGTCTTTCTTTTTTAAATGATAAATAATAAATGTGAGCCCAAGTGATGAGATACAGCATTACTAATGGTGGGTTTCTCATTATTTCAAGATGTGCTCGCCCTGCTCCCAGATACATATTAATGATTTTCATATTAATGATGTTTTGCAGTGTACTCTCTCCTCCCTGATGGCTGTATGATATATATCTTATCTGGGTGACATGAGAGCTTAAGGGACAGAAACTGTATTCAAGTTCATCAGATATTCCCTCCACGTTGCGCATGATTCATGGAGAGGACTTCGTATACATAAATACATACTTATTGCATAATACTCAGTGCTGTGTGGATGATGTGGGCCATGACACAGAGGCTGCAGGGTGGCATGAGTCGCCGGCCGGAGTCAGAGGTCGGAGGTCGGGGGCTCATGTGTGACTGTCGGAGGGACGGGTGGAGGGTAGATGGTGGGGGAGGGAGGCGAGCGAGGAGTGAAGATGACTCTGTATGTCATCCGAATGTAAATAACCACGATTTTTCATGACATAATGGTGCTGTGAATACGAAGTCACATTAATTTGATTTTTTACGTTTATTTGCTGAATAGATCGATATCTAGATGGTGTCTACATTTGCTTTTGCTGTATTCGTCCCTCTTCGCCAATGAAGAGATGCTTTACCAGCAGCTTTATTGCTTCTAACACGCACACACGCACACGCACACACACACACACACACACACACACACACACACACACACACACACACACACACACACACACACACACACACACACACACACACACACACACACACACACACACACACACACACACACACACACACACACACACACACACACACCTCCTGATTTTCCCCTGCAGGCTCGATGGACTAGCTGTGAAATATGGGGTGATTTCATTATGCGTCTGTTTCTTGTACAGAACCTTGACCTTTAGTGTACTTGTGCAATATTTTTGGAGCTGAACTAAAGGAGGGATGCAATTATTATCTTATGACTTCCTGAATTTAATATGAATATCACTATAAGGCAATACATTGATAATTTTGCATAATTTACAATAATTTCAGGTTCACAGTGTTTTCATTTTAAGTTATTTAAGGACGGAGGGCAAAACAAAACAATGCCTAGCAAAAACTATGAGTATGAACACACAGCAAACAACTTGGACCAGGAAATGAGCTAAAATTGGCTTCACGTGTCATGTCTGAAAGTATGTAGGATTTTTCAAGCAGGTTTTTTACTTGTAATTGAGTATTTTTATGCCGATGCATTGGTACTTTTACTTAATTATAGAAATACTCAACCTGCCATTTCCATGGAGACAGGCTGAAACCGCAAGCTGTTTCCAACACAAAACCCACCAGCCAGGCCCCCAAACAACACTAATTAAGATGTTGTATATTTATCAAAGGTTTATGGCTCGGAGCAGTAATTTCCGGGGGACTCTTGGCCAAAAAGTAGTTCAGCCAACAACCCCTTGTAAAACTGTGTATACCATTTTGATGTACATTTAGAAAAGCAGCTTGTGATCCCCAGTGGCTTGAAGGAGGGGGAGGTGGTTAGCCTCCAACAAAGGAATTGTTGGGTTGAGTTTCGACTTGTTTAAAGGCACCTTTTACCGATAGAATAATTAAAGTAAATTAACGGCAACATACTACCTTCGCTGCTAAGTAATGTAATTACCTTTTTTATATTGTTATAATGAGCACCTTATTACAGTTAATTAATGAACTTTAGGTGGACTATTTTACCCTTGGACAGAGCCAGGACGCTGCTTCCCTTTTCTTGGTGGTACAAAAACTTTATATTTAGCACAAGGACATAAAGTGGTATCACTCATCTCACCTAAATCTCAGAACAAAAGCGAGAGCCTGTTTCCTAATATAACCAGCTATTTCTCTGACCTTGTAACAATCGTATCATTGAGATCATATTTTCAAGTGTCAGTTTTACTGATGCACTAATAAACCTGAAGCATTTGAAGCATCTTATATCACTTGGGCGTTTTCACTACAAGATACCAAATTCATCGAACACAGCAAATTTAACACTTCACTCCGAACACTCCTCATCTCCTCATGTCATCTCACCTGTGGGGAAGTCGTTGATTCGATAGAAGTTGATCCTCTTTCATCAGGACAGAATATTTTCCGCCACACTGGGAGCAAGATCTGACCACAGAGAGGCTTCGCTGGACTCCAGCTGAGGTTTTGACAGACTCTTGTCTTCGGTGCCTGGATGAAGGAAACCTCCGTGGGACGTCGCCTGGGTCAGACAAGGAGAAGGAAAACAAAGAGAGACAACACAGACAATGTCATCTATCGACACCAAGAAGAACTCAAGCAAAGAAACAACTTCCACACTCAGGTTTAAACACAAATTCTACAGTTACGTATTTGAATGGCAAAAATTATTTAAGTTGCTCGTTTATAGTTGATCAGTGATAATAAAATGCTACAATTATTATGAGGTTCAGAAAACGTGTGCAGAGATGCCTTTTACATTTTCAGAATCAACTTAATTTCCGTGTGTGCTAAACTTTATACGTTAAATAAAATAATTCACAAACTAAAGTCAAAGCACAGGTAATACCAGGCAGATGTTAATACCCGACAGACGTTGAACCACTTAGGTCCAAATGTGACCAAAAGTCCTCACTAACACCACCCATAAAGATACATAGGAACTTTTAATTTCGTGACCTTGTAGCAGTGGGAAGGATTTACGCCCACCTTCCTGCTGCATGGTACAGCAGCAGCGCTCACCTATTTTATGCAAAAGATGTGGATAGTACCTGGTGCCTGCTGCTTTTGCATCAAGGTTCTTAGCAAGCTGAGGGGGACTAAAATGGAACTTCAAAACACTGCAGAGCAATGATTGGTCAGAGAGTCTCGTCACTAGAATCGTCTCAAGGGAAGTACTGCACAAAACCTACTATATTTTAGATTTCTCTTTATATATATTTATAATTTCCTGGACTACTCGATTAAATGACTACCCACAACATCACACCATGGTCATTTGAGGAAGTGCAGATGTGTCTGTTTGGTTTCTGACCAAATCATCTAGTGAGTGTGTGTGTGTGTGTGTGTGTGTGTGTGTGTGTGTGTGTGTGTGTGTGTGTGTGTGTGTGTGTGTGTGTGTGTGTGTGTGTGTGTCACATTGAAGGTGATAACACAGAAGTTTCACATGGCATTGCTATGACGACCAGCTACACTGATGTGGTGCTATCTGCAGTGGAAAATGAAATCAAGGAAAGTCCCTGGAGTTAATTGAAGTCAGGGTAAGGCAGTACCATGCAGTGCAAACAAGGCATTAGTCAGAGAAGGGTTATTGATTCAGAGTTACTCTTTGTTCCACCCTTTACAAAGACACAAACGGGCACAGTGAAAAATCTAAAGTAAAAGAAAGCTAGGATGACTGCCTAGTGATTGCAATCCTCCGTCAAAGAGTCAAGTTGCAGTTCCCAAACATATTCTGTGAAGTAACAGTGACCTCTTAACACCAACATCTAGTTATTCCAAGTTCATTAAGTCCAAGCGAATGTTTTGCCAAATTTGAAGAAATGACCCCAGATTCATTCCCTCCAATATCGTGGTCATAAGAATGAGACGAACGTACATACAGACGGACAACCTGATAACATAAAACCTTCAGCCACAGCTCGTATGGATGCATAAAAATATCTAGATTTAATTTTGTCATCCTCCTGCACATTTTGCCATGAAGCATCTATTCATTTGCCCTCCAAAGCCGCCTGTATTTGTACACTTAAATTATAAACTACTAGGCTTAGTTCATTCTGCAGACCAAGAGCACAAAAGAAAAACATTTTACAATATATTTTTCTGAATTTGGTTACAGTTATTAAAAGCAAGAAATGGTAAATGCGTGAAGAAGGGCTAAAACTAACGAATATTTTCATTACCTTGTTTAACCAATCATTCAACTCGTCTATAAAATATTATTTCTTAGAGCACAAAGTAATGCCATTAAACGTCTTTTCATAACGTAAGAAAAAGAAAAGCAGAAATTTCTCAAATTCGAGAACATGGAGACATCAAATGTTTTCACAATTTCGCTTGAAGTGTGGGAGCAGCAGTACATTAATGGTAATAGTAATCATTTATCAACTAATCCTCTAGTGCTGCTCTGGCGTATTTTACTTCTGACCTTTCTGGTAAGGCACGATTCAAATCAGATGCAAGTGGAGGAGGCAAGCAGAGACGAGAGTGATGTGAAGTGTTTAGCGAGGGGATGAGTTTTCATATCATGCTGTGAGTGACGCTGCAGTCCTGGCCGAGGTGGAAAGGTCATCCCATCATTTGGGAGCCTGGAGGGAGAGAAGTCAAGACCGGGCGAAGCCACGACCGGCTCGCTGCAGGCGAGGCAGACTGCGGGAACGCACACATGAATAACACACACACACACACACACACACACACACACACACACACACACACACACACACACACACACACACACACACACACACACACACACACACACACACACACACACACACACACATAATACACCACATTATCACATTCAATATGATACCTGGATGTAATAACCAGCTCTTCAGCAGTGTTGGTCAAAGAGCATGTCTGAAATTTCTCATCTTCCTTGATTTTACAGACTGGAAGACGAAGTGTTAAACAACAGTTTCCCAGGAGCGCTGCCGCTCAGTCGCGAAACAAAACAAAACAAAAGACAACGTGTAAACAGAGGCTAAAGATTAAGGCGAGTTCAAGGGTGACAACATTCAGTTACCCTGAACATCTTCATTAAATCGTCTGTATCGCATCTCACTCTTGACTGATAAGCGTTCCTGTGTAATCAGCTAGTAAATATTTCATAATCTTGCATACAGCGCATGCAACTGTAATCAGCCCATTGCACCGCTGAGTGCATGCAATAAGGCTGATTCGACTGCACATGTGACATAACGTGCAAAAGGATGTCGTAATCGCTTCGGTATCAGCATTTACGCTGCGATAACAAGAGCCCCAAAACACAAAGGAACACCAGGCCAACTCGCCTTTTAGCAAATGAGCTCTGGGTCTGCAAAGTCAGAGTTATTATGTCTCGTAAAAATGCAATGCTGTCACATGCTTTAGTAAACAGGGCAAACGTCAGGCTTGACAGAAGCATGGCTGCTGTGGTGAGGAGGAACACATGGCCTGGGGCTATTTTCTGTGGTGTGTGTGTGTGTGTGTGTGTGTGTGTGTGTGTGTGTGTGTGTGTGTGTGTGTGTGTGTGTGTGTGTGTGTGTGTGTGTGTGTGTGTGTGTGTGTATTGCTCAATTCCTCTGGAGTCATGTCCTTCACTGTTCTGCATTCACCTGGATATTCTGTGCATTATAGCGCGCGTCAGCAAGAAATCACTGAGGCGGAGAAGCTTAAAGCAAATACATATTAATTTTCTCAGCACATATATAAAACAACATTTCCCCAGACTCAAAGATTGCCCTCTTTCTCCCTTCTCTCTCTGTCATGAACAAAACAACTTATACACACACACACACACACACACACACACACACACACACACACACACACACACACACACACACACACACACACACACACACACACACACACACACACACACACACACACACACTTATTCCACAGACACTTTGTAGAAGCCGTGGGCAATTCCCCCCACGAACTCAGCCTTTTTCCTTCCCCACTTTCCTTTAAATGCACAAATACACCATCTCCCCTTCATTCACCATCTTCAATTTTGACTTCCTTTGCCTTGCCTTCTATGTTTTGACCCCCCCTCCCCTTCCTCCTTCCCTCCTCCCCAACTCCAAACCACCTCAGTGGGTGCCAAGCAGTCACAGCAGTGGCTTGATCCTGGCACTTATGAAAGGAGCCCTTTGATAAGCCTCGGCCAGGAGCAACACAAGGGAAGCAATCAGAGACACAAACTCAACCAGAGATGAGGCTTCGACTGTGTTTGCTTGTGTGTTTGTGATGTTGTTTTGTTTCTTTGACCCGTTAAACTTTCCTCTTGAAAAAAAATAAATATATATATATATATATATATATAAACTCAAATCCTTAAAAGTCTTTTTGACTCTTTCATGTTTTGTGGTTTTCCCTTGTGCACTTCTGAAACTCTTGGAAACACATTTGTTCTGCCTCCCCGTCTCTTTGTAACCAGGGAGAACAACAAAGTGATTAAAAGCTTTTGAGGTGTGTTAGGATGTAGCTGATGTCTGGACACAGTGCTACTGAGGTTGTGGTTTCCTGTTCTTGCCATGTCCTTGCCTCTTGTGTTTCAAAAGCTTTCTCTCTGTCATCGCAGGTAGATCAGCTGTACAGTACAAAACCTGTCTGAGTTTTCTTTTATTAACAATTATCCATCGTAAAAAAAAAAGAAGCATTCAGTAAATGTTACTGCTTTTCAACCTAGATCTTATTTTTGTAGTTGGTCATCTGTCCTCTTGTTTACGATGATATAGCAAATTTAAACAAAGCTGTTTTGGTGTTAGTCTGGAATTTTCCATATTATTGTATCCCTATGTACTTTCCTACGTACTGATCGTTCTTCAAATTCAACGCACCTTCACCATTCTTTGAGCAAATCCTGTTCAGTTAGACTTCACAGTCTCACATGTACTCCTATAAGATATCCTTATCAACTGCTAAATTTGAGTGTTGAATTAGTTAAATAACATTGAGAACAAGTGAGAAAAAAAGACTCAAAATGAAACTTAAAGTAACATTCTCATATCAACAATGGATCACAAACCCACACAGCCTTTCTAGGTCTTACGGCTCGTTGTTGAGTTTTTCTGGCTGGCAACAGCTTTGGTTTACTCTCGCTGCAATTGTAGCGCCATTTAAATTTTTCGTCTCTAGTATTTAAGATCCACAAACTGACTGTGCGCTTTAGTTTGTCCGACGACAAAGCTGAAAGACGAGACTCGCATTCATTCAATTCTTCACCAAAATGGTAAATGGGCCGTACTTGCATAGTACTTTATCACCTTAGCGGTCTCAAAGCGCTTCACAGTTTGCCCGACATTCACCCGCTCACACATTCACACACCAATCTCTGCAGAGCTGCCACACAAGGTGCTCCCCTGCCATCGGGAGAAACTTGGAATTCAGCTTCCTGACCGAGGACGCTTCGCCATGTGGACGGGAGGAACCAGGGATCGAACCACCAACAGCAACTGCTTTACCATCTGAGCCACAGCCGGCCTTTTAAGATATATCACGTTACAGCTCTTGGATAGATGCTTTGGTCCGATGCCACTCCGAGTAAGTGCATTTAAACTACGTAGGAGCAAGAGCTACATGTCTTCCAAAATTGGGAGTATATCACCTCTAACTCCTTAAAGGGAAAATATGCTACTTTTTGGGTGGATGTCCACACTCAGTCTTGATGGTAAATGTTGTCAATTGAACCAATTAATTCATCAGTGCTTATGTTGACTGAGAATGTTTTTCGGACCCTAATCTTAACCTAAACTTAACCCTCCTCCAACATGGCGCCTCACTGGGGTGCAGCTGGACCTCTTGTCCGTCAGAAATGTCACATATTGAGCTGATTTGCAGCTATTCACGTTTCAAAACATGTTGTTATTTTGATTAAATTACATCTAACCACAAATGTCATTGACACACATGGATTATCTCCTCGTATGCACTAACAAATCATACAAAACAAACCAGCTCCACTGATAGAAAGCTCAGCTGTTACAGCAGTTAAGTCCCTCTCCATGTTGTACCTCTATTGCTTGCCTCCCCATCGTCCCCATATGTCTTTCATCGCTATAGCTCTCTGTTTGTCCTCTGTGGTGTGCGTTGATCTCTGTGGTTCAGAGATTTAGAGATTTGGGGCACAGTGATCTGACTGGCAGTTACAGCCGGCAGGTGTGAAGAACAAACAATGGCCCCCTAAACAAACCCCAAAACCAATTTAGGGCTTGTGTGCTTCCTCACATTGGCAAACTCCGTGTCGGTTATGAGGAATAGAACAAAACAGGCAAATATGCATCGCAGGCACACCTGGTGTGCCAGTTATTTGGGTATGTTTCACAAACAGCTCAGGGATGAATTAGACAACCAACTCGTGATGCCATAAGTTTACGACTGAAGTTTAGTGATGATGAAGCGTCAGAAATGCTGCAAAATAGCTGTTGATAAGTAAAGACCAAAAAAAAAAAAAATAGTCAGGCATCTTGCTCATTGATCCATCTCAATCCGTCACAAGCGCTCTGTCCAGCTCAGACACAAACTATTCTATCTGCCAGGAATAGGCAACGATGAGAGAGCCAAGAGTCTGCAGATTATTATCAACAAATTACCACACAAATGATCACGCTATTCAACAAGCGCTTAAACAGAGAAGTAGAATTTATCTGTGAAAAAACGTGATGGGCTAAAAACTTGTAGACTCTTGGACCACAAAGACAAAACTACCTATTTATCCAACAATCCCTGCACATCATATCAGAAAAAGATTGACAATACAACACTGAAATACTACATCTTCAAAACACAGCCACAACTAAAATGTATTTATTTTCAAATGAATCGAAGTACCCCTAAATTTCAAGTGCATAATTCAGAATTTCTACTCAGTTAAGTTTTTGGACTCATTGCTGAGTAGTTTGAAACAGTTTATCATTTCCTATTCAACCACTCTTTAGTGCTGCTGGATGTGTGCTTTTAACCGTTGTCCTTCTGAAAGACTAAAGACCTTTGCTCTAAACTTACTTCTCTGACACTGGGTGAAATATTTCCCCCTAAAACACCTTGATAATCTTCTGATTTTCATCATCCCTATGATATATTTTATGTCTCCAGAACCAGATGCCTAAAAGCAGCCCCACAGCATGATGGAGCCTCCATCATGTTTTGCTGTAAATTACATGTTCTTTTCTTTTTGGGCTTCATCTTACCGCCTCAAAATAGACTGATGCCCAAAGAGCTCTACTTTGGTTTCATCTGTCTAAAAAACATTATCCAAAAAAGGCTGTAGCTCATCTATAAAGGCTTTTGCAAACATTAGTCTTGCCTTTTTCTGCCTGTCTTTTTAAAAGTGGTGTCCTCTTTGTCCTTCGCTCATGAAGCTCTACTTGCTTTAGTGTGCAGCACATGGTACAAGCTACTTCACCACCACCACTTCAGTTCGCTCCAGGTCAAACTGAAGCTCTTTAGATTTCTTGCATGCTGTTTTTTCCAAAATACGCACCAACGTTTGCAGACTTCTCTCACTGAGCCTCTTCTTAGTGTCACGTCCTGAAAGCATCTAAATAGTTTTATGACTGTGGAACTTCTTGATAACATTACATTACTTTAGAGATCTTTGGTGATTTCCTTTTAGTTTTTGGAATTATATGTTTTTGATTAACAACATTTCTGATGCTGTCAGACAGCTCTGTTGTCTTTACTGATGACAAAGAGCAACTGGAAACAATCAGTTCCTTTTTATGCAGTAAAACCATCCGTCATTGGTTAATTCAGGACATGTGACACTGAAACCTAAGCACAGGTAAGTCTTCAATTTTTATTTATTGTTTTGTTTGAGTTGATACTTTAAATTCATCACAACAGTGCCAATAATTGTGTCCACGTACATTTTCTGTCTGCATTTTGTCTCTTAATATGGAAGCGTGTTTAATGCCACTTTTGTTCAATAATTTGGCCATTTTATTCATAATGTGATTATAAAACATTGCTTCATTTGCAATTATTTGTGAAGATATTATAAATTCTGCACTTAAAATTGAGAGGTGCCAACAATTCTGACCAGGACTGTGAACAAGCAGCACCAGATAGTGATTTTTCAGACACGTTGGTAACAAACTGAACATAATAACAGATTATTTTGATTTTTGTAACCGCACATCCCAGAGGTATGTGCTGTTGAGCTACTTGCTGTCTTGGCTTCAGTTTTGTTATAAAAAACAGATATCAGCCTAAAATATGTCCATTTCACATGTGCAGCTGGCATTAGTGATTTTTCCCCCCATTCTGCAGCTCATATTGACATGAATATGACAAATTCTCTCCATCTATCTCCATATTTGTGTATTTTTGCATTTTGAACTGTACGACTCCAAAAACACTGAGGACCGAACTCTCTGCAAACAAATCACAGTTCATGATGACTGTGTTTGCCATCTACAGACTTTGTCATTTGCTTTCTTACTTTACCATTTATCACTCCAAGGGATGAAAATGTCAAACAAATGACATCACTGCTTCATATGGATTTTTTTTCTCCCAACCAGCACCCCTAATTTGATAAAACAAAAACGTGAAATCAATACCAAAAGAAAAGACACCAATATAAAATGGTGTCAGCGTATTCAGATGGAGAAACAGTCTTATTGACACGGGGGAGAGGCAAATAAAAAAAGAAATAACAGCAGAGGAGCGTCAATGTCGGTTTGCCCCAAACAGAAGGACAGATCTGCTGCCTTTACCATAAAAAGGTGTCCTTGTGACACCAAGATCATTTTAAAAAGAAGTTTTTGAACAGTATCAACAGTCAATCTGTTGGCTTATAAGTTTTTTCTTGGCATTGACTTTTGTAATTATCACCTTTTTGCTGAGAAGCTGTTAGCATTTCCTGGCAAAGCAGATTTAAGTGTTGTCTTGTGTCTGCGTGCATATATGCATGAATCTTTAGAACCCACCTCCAGGAAAAGAAAAAAAGAAAAAAAAGAGTGTCTTTCCACAGCTCCATCTTTATTTTTAGAGGCTGGATGCTGATGAGAGAGAGAGGAGAAAGCAAGGGAGTGAGAAACAACAACAGAAGTAGGGAAAAGGAGAGGAGAGTGAGGTGAAGAGGGGAAGAGAGGGTTGAAAGAAGGGGGGAGCGAGAAGGTCGGGGGGGGGGGGCTGTGTGGGTTTCCTCTTTGGCTCAGGAGAGTGGACGACAGAAATGCCATGTGATGAGAGTCCTTCCTCCAAGTGAGTCGAAAAGAGAGAGAGAGAGAGAGAGAGAGAGAGAGAGAGAGAGAGAGAGAGAAGGGGACGTAACCACACCAACCTCTCACTCGATGAGGGAGCAGCAGGGAGGAGAGGGATGGGAGGGGGGAGGGGGGCTCCGCTACTGCTGTATAAAAAGCCAAGCCTGAGAATCCAGCACCACAAACTCACCACATACACACACACACACACACACACACACACACACATATATATATATATATATATATATATATATATATACACACACACACACACACACACACACACACAGATCCAGTGGCTGCTCTGTATCTCTCACTCACCCACTCTCATCATCCCCCCCCTCTCTCTCTCGCTCTCTCTCTCTCTCTCCCTCTGTCTCTCTCTCTCTCCCTCCCTCCGTCTCTCACTCCAGTCCTCTGGGCTCTGCATCCTTCTTGCTTCTTCTCACAAGTCAGATTGTGTTTGTAAGTACGAGCTGAATGTCTCCTTGTGTATGTTTGGGTTTCCTTAAGTCCTTCTGTATGTGTGAGTGACTGCTTGCTTACTTTAGTGTGACTGAGTGGAGCAGCGAGGTGTATCAAGTGTATGTGGGTCTCTGTCTCACCCTCACACACTCGCCGCTCCTCTTGCAACTCTTCTCGGGATCTCCGGGTCCCTTTCCTCGGTGACAGGCTCCCCACACCAAGCAGTCACCATTTCCGCCCCCGGGAGACCCACGCTGGCAGCGCAGCCCCTTCCCCGACTCAGCATCGGGAGGAAGACCCTGGTGGCGGCTGCCGTGGGTGTTATGCTGGTCCTGGTGCTGGTGGTGCTCATCCCGGTGCTCGTCAGCTCTGTGGGGACAGACGCCAGCCACTACGAGATGCTGGGCACCTGTCGAATGGTCTGTGACCCCTACCTGAACAAGGGCACTCCAGCCAGCAGCACGAGTTCCACCGGTCTACAAGCTGAGGCAGAGGCGCTGAGTGACCACAGCAACGTGCTTCCACCCTCCACCTTACTGCAGGGCCCGCAGGGGAAGCCTGGCAGGCCAGGCAAGACCGGACCTCCCGGACCGCCAGGAGAACCGGGGCCACCGGGACCAGCCGGCCCACCTGGCGACAGAGGGGATCAGGGACGGACTGGGATTTTGGGTCTGGGGGGTAACGGAGCTATCAGCACGGCCACCTACAGCACGGTGCCTCGGGTGGCCTTCTATGCAGGGCTTAAGAACCCCCACGAAGGCTACGAGATCCTCAAGTTTGACGACGTAGTCACCAACCTGGGCAACAACTATGATGGCATTTCCGGCAAGTTCATCTGCAGCATACCGGGTACATACTTCTTCATCTACCATGTGCTGATGAGAGGAGGGGACGGCACCAGTATGTGGGCAGACCTCTGCAAGAATGGCCAGGTTAGTGCTTTGAAAGTTTTTCAGAGTTTCTTTTCCTCTTTGTACTCGACTCTTTTGATGCTCACTCTCTGCTTCCGCTGTATCGGTGTTACTTAAAGATCCAAACATTAAGGGAAGTTGATTTTTCTTGGAGGCTGAAAAAAAAAAAAAAAAAGTGGCACTGAGAGTTAAGCTGGGTATCTGCCGCGCGTCTCCAAAGCCCAGAGCGCACAGATGTGGCACACACCGCGCCGGGAGATAAAGATGTGTTGACTTGTTCGAGCCGCGTCCTCTCTTCTCATGATGCGTCCTGACATCGCCGCGTCCCGCGATCCAAAGGACGGTCACGGTGTGGGCAGAGCGCGGAGTGGGAGCCGGTCTTTTTGTCTTTAAGCTTAAAAAAATTGGGAAAAAAAATGATCGCGCGGTCCGTTTTTTTTGGTTTTTTGTCCTGAATTGAGAGCAATTAAATGGCAGTTTGTGACGGCGAGTTGGCATTTATAGTGTTTTTAGAGTGGAAAAGCTGGAGTGGTGCTGAAAATTAAAACCGCAGGAGTTGGAAGTGTTTTTGAGCGGAAAGGATTAATGTCATAAAGATGTGGTCCTCTGGCATTTACTTTACCTTTCATTTCATCCGTGTCCGTGTGCGGAGGAGTGATTATGTTTTCACATTTATTATCACTACAATAGTAAATGTTTCATTGTTTGTTTGATTATTAATATTATCATTATTGTTGTCGATGTCGCGTAACTTTTACACTTGTATCCACTTTAAGTGTAAAGAGGGGAAATATTAGATATTTTCCTTACAATATTTTATCCATAAATGTCTGTACCATCTTACCGGATTCCGTCGTCTCTCCGCCGCTGCATTCATCTGCCTTCACAGTCGTGATAAATGCATTAGGACGTGTGTGTGATCTATTCTCGGCTTTCTTGATGCATCATTTTAATGGGGCTCTTTACTGTGCGCCCCGCAGGGTCTTCTCAGGTCGGTAATACGTGCCAGCAGTTCAGACTTCCAACCAGCCGTCAGATTATCCCCCAAAGTGGCTCCAAAAAAAAAAAAAAAACGTTGTGCCTGCAAAAGAAATATGGATGTTACACTCCAGTTATTGCAAATATTGTTTGCTTTGTTTGTTCAGGCTGCAACTGTGTCCCTATCATATCGTGTTGCTTGTTGCATGACAAACATGAAAAAGGAATATTTATAGTAAAGAAAACAAATCAATAATTTTTTAATGCTTCACTTGCTTTCACATTTGATCCTGCAAAACTAATTTCAGTGACTTCAAAGGATTAAAAATGTAAATACTTTATAAGCACTGCAATAAATTATGTATCATATGATAAGAAATCATGAGAAAATAGTAAAGAGGTTGCCCACATTGCACTTCAAACATGGTCATGCTCTTCACAAGCTGATGCACTTTATTTTTTGCCACCATTTGTGCTCAAAGTAAATTATAAACACCGAGACACAGTAATGTCACAAGAAATGCTGCTGGTGACAGACACTTCCTGGTTTACTGTACACAAATTATGCAAGTTCACACTCATCCCAAGTCACATTAAAAGGTATTATTCATACATGTAGAGTTTCTGATTCTCACTCATCAGCCTGAACTAGTGAGAAACACAGTCAAGCAATGAGATGAGAGAAATCACAAGTAAATAATGAAATAAAATAAAACTGATCTTTCAACCGCTGTTTGACATCATGGTTCAGCAGCCTCCCGGTGTAGTTTTATATCTGCTGGCTGTGAAATTATTTTAGTTTCAGTCAATTTTCCTTCTTTAGTCTTTTCCTAACTTTAATAAAACAGTTACCGTATTGGGGGTCTTATCTTAGAAGTGCCGAGTGCATGATGTGTGCAACGTGGAGACGGAATAACAGCTGGCATCGACTCTGTGGCGTGAACCTCGCAGTCTCACCGAGGCGGCTAGAGGTTAATTCCTTTCCCCTCACCAAGTTCACACCCGGCAAGAAAAAAAAGACTTACAGCAATCACCTTCTATATGTAATGTCTCAGTCAACAGTAATGTTTATGGGTGGGCGTAAAAGCATTGATATATAATAGGGGCAGAAGAACATATGTTCCTATAAAACACCTTCTGTTCCTGCTTCATTGTGCTCCCAAGAGGAGGGTGTGGAGGTACTTAAGTTGGATACACAGTGTGCATCTCCAGGGACCCGCGTAATGTTTATGGAGCGGTAACTGCCTCCGTTCCTCCATCTTTCTCTGTCCTATGCACAGCTTATGCATATTACCTGCAATCCTCTCAAAGTGTTTATTAGACTGTGTACTTGGCTGATGCAGAAGGCCCCAGAGCCTTAGTTTGTGTAAATGACTGTGAATGATTATAAATGCTGGGCCAACTTATGCTCCATCCCTGATGAAGTGTTGAGAGTCAAACCCAAACTCCTACAGTCACAATGGTGCTTTACTCAGCTCATTAAGGCTGCAAAAAAGCTATGCAGTGCGATGGGACAGGGGAAGCAGGGGAATTGCAGACAATACTAGTATTTTATCATCTTTTGGTGGGTTTCCAGGCCTTGCAGTGCCAGCATGTGCTCCTCCCACTCCAGGAGTTTTTTTTACGAGACGAGTCGAACAGCAGCATCCATAGGTTACTTTATTTCTTCTCCACTTCCTTCCTCTTTCTCTTTTCTTAACTTGGTAGAGTGCAACACAAGAATAAAAAAACACTGTCCCCAGAACTTTGACATTTTCAAGCAAGACCCAAAAAAAAAAGAAAAAAGAACTTCCTGGTAAACAAACAAATAAGAAATCTATTTTGAGCGCAGCACTCTTTACCCGCTTTCCAACTTCCTCTCCTCTCACTTTTTTTGGCTTCTTCGTTGCCTGTTCTTTTTACTCGTGTGCCAAATACCCCAACCGATCCTGAGCACTCGCCAGTAAATCATCGCTTTGCTGTAACCTGTCTTGGGCACATCCTGAGAGACAAGACAGTGACAATGACGACAAATTTTATGGACACGGGAGAAAGAAAAGAGGACAGAAAAGACATAGTTATTGTGCTATTGTGCCATCGAGTCTATTTAATTGTAATTAAATAGCTTGAACCAGATCCAGGATGTGTTTGCGCCTCTCCTCTCCGTTCCCTTCTTAATATTGTTATTAATCCGCAAAACCGTTTCAGAGTTAATTAAAAGCAATGACTTCAGCGTCAGTCTCTCAAGAGGACCATAGTGAATAATCACTCTGTCTCCTCCTTTAATAAGCTTCAACGTCCTTTGTGCACATGGCTCTTCCCTAGCAATTACCGCTGCAGTCTCCTTCTCACATACACACACATTCACACATGCCCACACACACACACACACACACACACACATGCTTGCACCCCCCCACACCTCCCAACCCACTGCCTCAACCCACCCCAACTGTGCACTGCCCTCCATCTCTCCTCTATGTCAGGTCCACAGAAACTCACTTTTCCAAAGGAGCAGAAAGTTTTCATCTTAAAAAAAAGAAAAACTTCTCTGTGAAAAAAAAAGACAGAATCCAGATTGCAGCATCACAGAGTCAATTTATTAACACACAAGCCATCAATATTCTTCATGGCTCTCAAGTGATGCATCGCACTACAACAGAATAAGTTAGTATTTTTCTCAGATGTTGCTTTTGAGCTCCCCTCACCTGAAAGAAAAGTGATTCTGAGGCGTTCCTCGACTCGGCTCGGTCACATGTCATTTCCCTGTCACACACTTCAGCCCATCTCCGCTCATAAAGACACCTCCTGGGGGGTCTTCAGCTCTGATACACATGAACACGAGACTGTTTATCCTGCTGCTGCGTATCCAGGTGAAGCCCACGCATTGTGTTCAGCATCTGGTGTCAATCCCAACATTAAACATGGGAGCTGAGCCATCTGGAGAGGGTCTGCTCTCTTGGATTTGATTATTGAGGTTTTCTTCTTCTAAAGAAGGATGTGACTAACAAAAATGATTTTATTAAATCCAAAAAGGACAAAAAATTGTATATTTTTCCTTCTTAAATTGACAGAAAAATGTCAACGCTATCTATACAGATACAGCAATATACTTAGACTTGATTGATTTTAACATTCTGGTAATGTTCAGACCGGCTATTCTTCATCGTGGTCCGACATCAGCACTGAGAGGCCTCTGTGTGTTTGCCTGGTGAAACAGAGAGACTCTGTCTGAAATAGACAGGCAGGGTTTGAGAGAGCCACCCTCAGTCCCTCAGCCTCTTCGCCTGCAGTATTGATCCCCGTATGTGTGTGTGTGTGTGTGTGTGTGTGTGTGTGTGTGTGTGTGTGTGTGTGTGTGTGTGTGTGTGTGTGTGTGTGTGTGTGTGTGTGTGTGTATGCGTGTCTCCTTCCCTCTTCTGACAGACCTGTTTCTTTCTATGTGATGTATATCATGGCACTTCTTCCATAATCAGCCTGAGTGGTAGTGGAGGTGGACCTTTGGCCTTGATCTGCTGTGTAATTGGACATTGGATTTGACACTCTGCCGAGTGGAACATTAGAGCTGGCCTAATTAGGTGCGAGGGCTATTAAATGAAGATTGGCCCACGTTGTTAGGAAATACCACACAGATTGGAAATGTCAAGATGACATCGGGCTGTCATCCGCGAGCACACAGAAGAAAATCTATCATTTATTGGTGAAGTTTCAAAACTTGTTCGAAAACTGCCCACCACTTGTCTGTAATAATTCCATTACTTTTAAAACATTTGACATTGAGATTCAAATAGAGAGCCATTACTGCTCAGAACTGCACACACTCCCAGTGCTGGCATCTCACATTAAATAGCTCATGAAATACTGCTAATGTCTAATGCCTCACATGTACCGAGAGACCAAAACCATACGGTCTAAAATAGGCTATGAAATGTCTCCTGTGGCTCGCTGACTCAAGGATGCTATGGTGTTGACTCACAAGGCTTCTTCATTATAATGAGGGCCATATGGGAGATAGACAAGTGCTCCTGGCCCTCTTATGCAAACATCTCTCTCTCCGTCTCTCCCCACGCCCCTGACATTTAGATGTCCCCTGAATTCAGTCTTCAGTGATACCAACAATTATCCTCCCTCACTTCACAGGAAAGCAGCAAGTCAATGGCTTCAAATGACTCACAGTCTGCTACATAACTCAGTGTGTTTAACACCTCATGCCCCCCACTCCCCCACCCCCCCTTTAAAATGAATACGGGAAAAATATCAACAGTCAGCCGGTAAGAGAGGATGAATCAGCTACAACACAGAAACTCACTTTGCCTCAATTCGGAGCAGTCGCTTTTAGGTAAGAAAAAAAGGGAAGAATCTTAATGCCTCAACAGGCTGCGTTGCGAGCAAAGGTGGACGCATTTTGCAGTCGAGGTGTCTTTTCAGACATCGCTCTGAGCAGTGATGGTGGATTTGGTGTTGGTACTAGAGGCAGGCGGCGCTGTGCATCTCGGTAATTAACTGAGCGTGATGAGACAGACACAAGAAGGAAAAGAGAGGCTGGATTGCAGGTCAAAGTTGATGCCTCTTTTTTTCCTCCACCACTGTTATCTCTGACAGTGCCCTGTCAGGAGAAGCTGTCTTGATTTCATCCTCTTTGTCACCACTGCTGAGCAGCACGACTGATATTCCGGGCCCTAGGAAGCTTCGTTTGGATCAAGTGTTACTAAATAAATGTAATAAACTGATGAACTAGCGCCTCACAACCAAGCTCACCTTCAGCGTTACTGTGCGCAGCTTCATAAAGAGCGAGAGCTTTTTGAAAGCAACTCTGTTTTAAAGTAGGCTGAGCAGGTACAAAGAGAACAGCTGGCGAAATTAATTCAGGAGACCTTTTTCTACTCTCGTCTGACAGATAGCAAATCTCCTGTTACCATTTAATTTCTCTTGTCATGTTTTCACTTAGGTCCCGCCAACAAATGAACCGGCTTTCCGACAATTCTCCTGCAACCCAGCGTAGTTTTCCTCTTCTCATTATTCCAGTAAAAGTGCAACTCTCGCGTACGTTTTCCTAAAAGAAAATGCAAATGCGGGTATGGCACGTCTCTCCTCGTCCCTCTGCCACTGTGTGCGTTCGTATGCGTGTTGCAGTGAAATGTTGGATGAGGCTCAGTAGCGGTGGCAAGCCATCTAAGCTGCCATTAAGCATGCGGTTCACGGCTGGAATGTTCAAACACAATTAGACGGCAGTACACTTTGATTTAAAAAGGACCAATAGACTCGTTGATCCAAAATGGGGGCTCAACATCAAGTCAACAAATCCCTGTCAGAGACGCCACGAGACATGTCCTTGTCACAGTGACAAAGCCCCTTGTAAGATCACTGTCCCAGAGAGACGTTGCAGACTCCTCCTGCGGCAGACACAACAGATAAAACAAACACACAAAAAAAACCACATCATGATTTTCATAAGCAGAACTGTAACAGGGGTTTATAATTAAAGATATCCAGCCAACCATACAATACCGCACACTGCAGCTGCTGAAGGAAAATAATGTAAATCCCCTTTTAAACAATAGGCTGATTGTAAAGGAAGTCCCAAGTGACAGAGGAAGAGTGACAGGCTTTTATAATGTGCTATAAATTCATCTCTGGCGCATATTCTTCACATACATGCTGTCATCATGGATAACTGTGACGTTCATATTCACAATTACGCAGTGCACAAGTTAAGAGAATCCAAGCATTACTGTTACAGGCGTGCATTATCTATTAAGCACAAGCACTGCCTTACATTTTCTGTCTTCACTCTGAATATTATTCAATCAAAGCCATCACGTTGACGATATGACGGATGCAAACACGCACGAGCAGCCACAAGGAAGACAACATCGCCTGACACCTCATTTACCATCGCCGGAGCCGGCGCTCACGGCCTCATGCTTTATTTGTCTTGTCAAAGTTCCTCTACATATTCTGTGTCAAGGTCACGCACTGCCGGTTGGCTGTTTGTCCTCCTCATCTTTGGTTATACGTCTGCCCTATCCTGCATCTGAATCTCCGGCTTATATCCCTAACAAGTTCTCTGTGCAGAGGAGGAGGAGGAGGGGAGAAAAAAGAAAAACAAGAGAAAGGAAAATAGCTCAAATAGAGCTCTGTGATCATTATTTCGAAAATAGTGAGAAGCTTTATTCATGCGTGGTTATCATTGAAAAGCAAACGAAAGAGGCCTAGACTGCTGCAGTTAGTCTCAGAAGGGGATAAAAACCATTAAAGCACAGAAGGAAAACAAAACAAAAATATCACTGTGGAAGAACTGGAAGGATTTCAGGATTTTAGGGAAGTTTACCTCCACCAGGGCTTTGTTCATTTGTACGGTTCTCCCTGCTCCCCCACCAAAAAACACAAATAATGTACTTGAAGATGTCTTAAATTTATCTCCTTTAAGAGCGATGAAGAGAACAATCGAACTATATCACAGATCTGTGTCATTTCTGAAGGTTCTTGGGTTCTGTGTGACTACCTGCAAAGCAAATATTTTGATAAAGTTTCATTAAAATCCCAACTGACAAATCCTCCAGGGGCATCATCACCTGCTTCCTATACAACCCAAGGCAGTAACCCTCTAATAAGATGGTGTTGACTTTGCACGCTCATGACATATCATATCGTATTAATATGCACCGGACGCTGGCATCTCCGAGTCAGAACAGGAGGCTTTGTTTGCACATCGATATGAGCTGCGCTAGATTTAATCAGGAGGATAAACAATCCCCAAAAAAAGTACAATATTCCATATATTACTCCTGTATCTTAGAAGCCCTACTCGGAATGTATTATAGAGATTAGCACTTAAAATCGCCTGCATATTTCTACGTGACAGCTAATGTCCAGGTCATGCAGTTAAAAAGTTGAAGAACACTCGACATCCGTTTCACGTGTTAGCTATTAAGTAGAAACCGCACCTTTACTAACTGATTGGTAGTTATAGAGAAGGTCGTCCCGCTACATACAGTCTGATGATTTAGGCACACATGGTACTGTAAATAGATGATTATCTGCACAAATATACTTTGTTCTGCCCCTGTGTGATATTCTTTTAAATTAATCTGGCCTGACATAAAGTTGCATATGTCCACTTTCTTAATTAATTTCACATTCATTTATGAAGCTGATCCCCCCCCCCCAACCCCTTTTTCCCATCATTAACAATAATGCTATTAAGGAGGCTGAAGAAGTGTCAACCTTGCTCCACTCTGTTCAATAATTCAATGCGGCGAGCTGAAGGCGATGCAAAGAACAATAGTCTCTTTGAGAATCACTCCAAGAATTGAGCGCGTGGTGGATTTAAAGGCGGCTCACCAGGAAATCCAGAATAAAGAATATTGGCCAACACACCTAAATTCATAACACTGGTTTGAGGAGGGAGAGGGCTCAGCAGAAAATAATTTAAGTTATACATTTGAACATATTGAAACCACGGTGTAATCTCAGAAAATCAGTGTCCTACATGTGAGCGGTGGTTCATGTCATTGTTGTCTCTGTGGGGACCCTGTGGCAGCGCTCATACTGTAAGGTGTTGTGCAGGGATGCAGTGTTAACAACATGCTGTAGCACACAGCGTAATCAGGCCACGCAGGCTCAAAATACAGCCTCACAAATATGGCATTTTACCACCTAAATGCTTTTTACAGTAACAGTTCCCGAAAGGCTCCGTGTCTGATTTCATGACCCGCTGCAGCTTCTGGCGTTGAGTCTGTCCCCGTCACTGTGTTGCTCAGGAGAGAAGCACTTACTCTCAAATGCCCCCTTTACAGAATTATCAGGTTTTTTTTTTTTTTTATCAGTGGCTTGTAACTCTCGTACCATTTACAGCTTGAAAATACAGTTTGAAGGTCATCATTTTATTAATACCAATAACTGCCTCAATGCGCCCATATAACATTGACTCAAACTACTGGATATCCAGTTCATGACAGCTTTACATTTGCTATTTTGATAAGACTTTACACGCCTCTGCACATCCTCCGCAGACTTTTACGCTTCCAACGGCAGGTTTTTAAAAATCAACTGAAGATGAGCTCAGAGTTTAGCATTGACACCGGTCAAAAGCCAAAAAGACAAGAGAAGAACATCCTTTTACAAAACAGGATCATAGAAAAAGACAGAACTGAAAAAAAAAAAAACTGGATAATTTAAATAAATAACTGATTTAAATTGTGTAAACTTATAAAATGTATCAGTCTAATATATCTAATTGTCAAAAGAACCTTTTCTCGGCTGCCCAATAGTTTTGGCCACAGTGATACTTTCTGTGCTGGAGATCTCCGTCAGTAGCTGGCCTCTCCTCACATTTGTCAATATGCCTGTTGTGTGTACTCCTTATACAGGCCAACTAATTATTGGACATTCTCTATGATGCCTGCAACTTGCCTACATCCGCTCGAAAAGCCCCCGATTTACAGCAGAGTGGACAAACACGGAGCTAAGGCAAGGGCCACCGAGGACTTCAGAGACCCAATAATGAGCCACAAGAAAACACTTCAAATGCACGTAAACTATTGATTTCGATTCAACCTTACTGACCAGACTAAGTGACTAATAGGCTTATTTAACCATTAGCTCCTTTAAAGGATGTACAGTGCTTTCTTTTTTTCAATCTCTGGAGAAAATAATGATCTTCCTGTTCGATCGTACTCAATATACGTTACAAATGATGCAGTTCTCCTTGTTAGTAACTGTTTAATAGCACTGAGATAAAGTGCAGACTGTGAGAGGAGAGTGGCACTTTTTTTGTTGTTTATAGCTCCTGTCACCAATTAGCATATTGGACTTGAAGCGGCTATAGCTCATATTTCTTTTTAACAACCTTACATTGACGATGATGATACACAGAATTCGAACCCAAATCTGAAGGTTAATAGTGAGTTTCTGCTCCTTCTTACCGACCCGCCTCCACTTTACTGTTTTTGTTCACTCTTACTACATTTCCAAAAGCTTTTTTTTTTTTTAAATTTAAATTTTTTTTTTTTTTTTTTTTTTTTTTTTTTTAGTGTAACAGCCCTATAGAGCCATTGCACACAATGGGCTCGGCACAATTAAAAAAAAAAAAAAAAGTAACATATTGTAGCATTTACCGGCTACATATTTCCCTCAGGAGTTGATAGAGACCAAAAACAGAGCTAAAAGAGAGCATGAGTGAGTGAGTATGTAACATACATTAATCAGGTAATCAGAAACAACGACTCCGCTTGGGTGATAATGTTGCTCCTGGAGGTGTAAATGTTGATACGCTCGATAACAAGTTCACGGTATCAACTTAAAAGGGGATGAAAATGTTGATGTTTTGTTCACATGTTGTTTCCGCTGCAGCCAAAAGTGGAAAATTTACAATGAAAATCGAGTGACTGTTTACTACTAAGGACTTTGGAGTCCATTACTATTGGCAGTTTATGACCCATAGACATGAGCTGACACTGGAGATGCTTTGCCAGGTCTGCACTGCAGCCACACTCACTTCTTGCTCGCTTCGGGAGCTTTTTGCCCCCACTCTGGTTTTCAGCACATGATATCGATGCTAAGCTGGACTGAGATCAAGTGACTGACTTGCCCCAGTAAAGAACTTCCCACATACATTAAGCTGTAAAATTCCCTTGGCTGTCTGTATCTGTGCGTCAGGGGTTGGGAAGTTCTACTGTTTGTGTTTTAAAAAGTTCTGTGAAGCCTTATATGACTCTGAAGGGAGCTGGACAAAGTTTCCTCAAGCGATGTCACTAGAGCAGCATTGCTCGGGGCTCGTCTCGCATGGCCAGATCTACCGTGCTGTGTGACCCCTGGAGAACGGTCTGGCAGCATCAATATACCATCTTAGTTCAGGGCAAGAAAGGAAGACGGTCGGGCTTGTATTTCTTTAAACCAATCACATTCGCGTTAGCCGGCGCCAAGCCGAGGATGCAGTGACGGTGCCTTAACAAGATAGTGTTGGAGGAATTTATTTTGGTTTAACATTTGCGCCCGGGGAGGTGAGCCCTGCCGTTCAAATGATAAAATCCCCGCAGAGGATCAAAAGGAACCAAGCAGGCCTAATTTACTGCACGATCCAAACTTTGTGTCAAAGTTTGTCTTCTTCTGCATGTTGATCGCTAGCTAGGAGACTGTTGTGGTTTCCTGTTGTGACGGTATTTTCGAAACGGTAACACGCTGATGGCAGTAAAGGAAGAGGATGTGGCCTTAGATAGACGGCCGACGGCAGATTCATACCGACATTCCTCATCCAGTTGAGGCGATAATGACGATGAAGTTTAAAACCAAAGAAAATCTGGGGGTGTGGAATTAGAAAGAAGTTAAAGAGATCTCTGTAGCCTGCTCCGAATCTCGGCGTGAAGTTTGTGCTTGTGTCCACTGCGGGAAAGAGAGGTGCCAGTTTTTGAAAGCGAGCGACAATATCTTTACTGCTGCTGCATTGATTTAAAAAAAAAAAAAAAAAAAAGTGTGAATACTAAAGTTAGTTAGTGTTATACTAAATTGGTTGTGTACACTTAATTACAAATCTAGTGTGCAAGAATTCAGAGCCCAAATTCTTAGTATGCACTGAGAGAATAGACAATGAGATTCACGACTCATTGAGTTTTCAAGAATTCACAAAATTCATGAGAGTTCATGACTGCTGTTGTTGTTGTTAAGCAACTAATGACTTTCATTCTGCTGCTTTTTTTCCCAA
Organism: Brachyistius frenatus; assembly: GCF_029030835.1. Classification (NCBI taxonomy): domain Eukaryota; kingdom Metazoa; phylum Chordata; class Actinopteri; family Embiotocidae; genus Brachyistius; species Brachyistius frenatus. The sequence goes on from NW_027210733.1 coordinate 1,059,922, forward strand.
ACTTTTCACACACTTTCCTTCATTTTCATTTGGAAAAGACGCACACGTCAAGTTCCTTTTAAATATGCCGTAGTCGTTCCTACTTACCATCTAAAGCTATGACGTCCCTAACATACACGCACACGCGCACGCGCACACACACACACACACACACACACACACACACACACACACACACACACACACACACACACACACACACACACACACACACACACACACACGCAGGAATACATAGCTGTTGCTTCAGGACTCATGTGGCAGCACTGCAGCTACACTTTCCAGCCCAAACAGAGAGAGCGTGTCTGTGGTGGCAGTCGTAATTACAGAGGACAGCTTATTTAGAAACTGCTCCAAATGTTCTGTAGTCAGACTGGCAGATCACACACACACACACACACACACACACACACACACACACACACACACACACACACACACACACACACACACACACACACACACACACACACACACACACAGAGACAAAGGCAAACACTGAGATAAAAAAAAAAATCTTTTTAAGACGCAAACTCACTCCAATGATTCTCGTCACTCCTCATTATCAAATATTCCTGCGTATACTCAGCAGGCATCCTTGATGTTTTTTTTCATTAATGTATTTCTCAGCAATTTCCTCCACAATAAGAAGCCCCCAGAGAGAGAGAGAGCCCTGTTGTTGAGTTTCTGAGGCTTGTTTCTTTCAGTGGACCTTTTGTTCAAGGGTTTCACGTCGGTTTTCTGTGAAAGACCACTGGCTTGATTGAAGCCATAAATCTGCTTGACAGAAAGACCTGAGGTTTGACTGACCCTCCGGTTGATCCTGTAGGTTTAATAATAATAATATGAAGAAATATTTTTGCCATTGCTGCATCCAATAACTCCTCTAACTTCAAACCCCAAAACTTTTTGAGATTCTCCAAATCCAGTTATTTCCAAAATGATAAATTATCCTATTCAACTAACTTCGTTGCTCTCTGTTGATAAAGGAGCAGAGGGATTTCTCAGAGTAAGAGCAGTTTTTCTTCTGCCAGTTTCACTGCCTCTGAGAAGAAGTGATGAAGTTTTATGTTTTGTTTTTACACTTTTGGTTTGTCTGCAACTTCATTAGCAAAATATCGTAAAGCCTTGTCAAGAGATCAATAAAAACTTTGTGAATTTTTAGGCTATAAAAAAGGAGGATGAAACGAGTCGTAAAATAACTATGAATCAGCTTTGAAAACACTTTATTTATGTACATATTAAGTATTCAAAATTTTTGATGTTCCCTCCTGCACTTACTGATGTTTGTCTTGAGCTTGAAAAATCGGACATTTAAACCTTTTCTATTATCGAATAACAGATGTAGAGGACTACGTTGAGCAGTATGAGAGAATGACAACTGTTTCAGAGCATTTCCTAGATGGATTAATCTGATGTCCTGATATGCACTGTGGTTAACAAGCGCTACCTGTTCTCCCGCATGTTCCTCTGCCCCTGTTCTTGCAGGTCCGCGCCAGCGCCATTGCCCAAGACGCCGACCAGAACTACGACTACGCCTCCAACAGCGTCATCCTCCATCTGGACGCGGGCGACGAGGTTTACATCAAACTGGACGGCGGCAAAGCCCATGGAGGCAACAACAACAAGTACAGCACCTTCTCTGGTTTCATCCTGTACGCAGACTGAGAACAGACAGACACAGAGACAGTCAGACAGGAAGAGACTCAGAGAGTTGTACGACGGGGGGGAGGGTGTGTGTGTGTGTTCAAAGCCGGAATGCTTTCTAGTTTTCCTAATTCTCTCCATCATCACGGACACCTCTGCTTCGTATCCATCAGCCGAGACATCCAGGCCCTGTAGCCGAGCCTGGATGCGAAGCTCCCGAGGACGCACTGAGAGGGGCTGGGCGGGTGGCGTGGGAGGAGTGAGATGTTTGGTTGGCGGTAGGCTGGGTTTTTTTCTGCGCTCCTTGCCACAACTCCGACGTGTCGGAAGCTCCTCATTTTCAGTGTCTCTCCTCTTCAGCCCTGCTCCATTGCACAGAAATATCAACAACTACGAAAACCCTGCAAAAGCGGACGATCTCACCTCCTCTCTCCACGCCGGCAGCAAGTCAGCTGTGCCGTCAGTGGACCGGACTGACTGAAACTTGTCGTGTTGTTCCGTGCAATTTCCCTTAGATTGTGATTTTATTTTGTAGACATGCATAATATTCTACACAAATGAGATTAAAAAAAAAGAAAAAAAAAAAAAAAAAAAAAAGAGAATATATTTGTCCCTTGTGAAGATATCCTGTTTGACTGAGAGATGTAATTTGTGATGCAGCTCAGAGCTCTAACAGCTGGAAATGAAATCTTTAAATCAAGACTTTCACTATTTCATAGCAGTGGGTGTTTTTCTTCATAGATGGGAACAGCAAAGGTAACTAGATATTGTTCATGTGGAGAATAATACATTCTGCACTTCCAATGTATGTGAAAAAGGAAACATGTCATATCGACGATACCCCTTCCACAAACACCTCGCACTGGTTCTTACACAAGGTCCTCCTGCTCTTCGAAATTAAAGTAGAGTACAAGTAATCTTTTCAATGTTCAAGCTTCATGTAGACGCTTCACTCGCCACAACCAGCCATGTGATGAAGTGTATCTTCAAATTCAGAGGAGCGCCAATCCTTTTCTTCTCTGCTGTGCCGACCTCTGAGCTTTCTTGTGCGGTTACAAAAAAGAAAAAGAAAAATGTGTCTTGTGAAGCAAGAGGGGGAGAAAGTCACAAACACGCAGAGAGGAAGAGTCTGAAGCGAGCGAGACGGGGAGGTAGAGGAGGTGTTCAAGCACAGCAACAGAGAGTGGGCAATTTTTCTGTTTCAGTGTCTCTGTGCCTCACTGGATGTCATCCATTCATTAGCTGCATATTCATTGACACACAGGCATTATGGTAATATTTACTCAACATGGTGGCCTGACAGCTTGTTTGAGAATGAAACTGATTGGGGGACTGACTATTACAACTGCACGTGTGTGTGTGTGTGTGTGTGTGTGTGTGTGTGTGTGTGTGTGTGTGTGTGTGTGTGTGTGTGTGTGTGTGTGTGTGTGTGTGTGTGTGTGTGTGTGTGTGTGTGTGTGTGCGTGCGTGCGTGTGTGTGAGTATCTGTGCATACCAGTGAGTGTCTGCATTTTAGCATGTGCCGTGCCATCACTACATCGTTCTTTTTCAGACTACTCTGTGCTAGAGCCAATGACAGATATTTTATTCAGCAGCCAATGAGATTGTGCTCTGTAGGGTGGAGCCTTGATAGATACGACGAGAAGAACAAACAGCTTGTAATTGAAATCTATGACTTGTTTGTCTATCTTATCTTTTGGATTTGTTGAATACGTTTAAATAATAAATGGGATTTTTTTGAGTGACTTGTCTCACGAGAATTCTTGAATCCCAGATACGCTAATTAGGGAAAATGATCTGTGAAGGATCTCATTCGATCTGTGAGACATCCTACGGCAAACAACATGAATGGCAATGTGTGTTTCTTGTTCTGTTTGAAATAAGTAGTTTTAATAATGGACTCTCAGTGCAAACAATAAAAAAGATCTTATCAGCAAATTCCCTCCTCTCTCTTTTCTCTCCAAAAAGTAAAGTATATTTAGTGTGGTGGGTATCTGTCCCTCCCATCCTATAGTGATCCTCTGGAGCATCTCTCCATCTGCGAAGGTGCACGAGGAGATCACGACCCTCCAACTTTACCAAAACATCCACCAGTGGAGTAAAATGCCATTTTTGAATGCAGATGAGTCTTTAAAGAAATGCAGGCCATTCCTCAATTGGCAATCACAGAGTCTTTTCAAAGATTTTCATCAGCAGAGGCATGATATACCCAGCGAGGAAGTGAGGACGGAGGAGAACCGACAGGGGGAGAAAAGATTGAGCGAGATAGAAGAGGAGCGGAATATGGTTTGACAAAGACAGATGGAAACACGAGAGAAAGAGTCGGCCACAGAGGGAAGTAATGGAGGAAGCGAAAGATAAGCAGGGAGAAAGAGAAATGTAAGGAAGACAGGAAGACTGAGAGGCGGGCTGGTACTGATTTGAGGTGGAGAGGGAGGAGGGTGGATTGTTTTCAGGGTAGAGTGATTCCCTGTCGGGGCTATGTGAGGTGTCAGGAGAGATTAGCCAGCGTGAAGCTGGAGGAGAGAGCTTGAGATAGCTTAGATTGGACAAGTGTCAAGGAGTGGACATTCCTCAGACCTGGCAGGAATGGGATGTGACACTGGCTGCTATGCTCGTCTGCATTCACCCCTCTCTGCACCATTTTATCCATTTCCCTCTGGCATATACAGTAACATGCTAATCACAGGCGCACTTGTGAGAATGAGACTGTTTGAGCACAGGTTGATTTCAGTGTAAGAATAAAGGCATCAACAAAAAACAGGACTATGACCAGAAAAAAAAAAAAAAAAAAGTCTAAGCTACATTTTAGTGTTTGACAGACGGTCAGATTTGGTTTGAAATTTCCTGGTTTTACCTAAACGAGCTCAAAATGGAAAGTGCCTTATAGCACAAGTGGACTTCACTGTCGGAGCTTTTTGCAAAAGCAGATGACAAAAGAAGTAAGGGGGCAGAGGGGAAATGTATTCCATCACCATCTTTTGACAAAAAGGGAGGAAACATAATTCAACTGATAAGTAGGTGAAACATTGTCGAAGTCCTCTTCCTAAAATAAGGTGCAATAAACCACTTTTGGATGGATGGATGGATGGATGGATGGGCTATGGCACCGTCTTAAATGCAACCAAAAACTAACAGATATCGTCATTTTTGGAGGGTGCGCAGAGATGCCTTTTAGACTTAATGCTGTTCTGCCATTATAAAAAAAAAACGTATGAGTCGACATTATTTTTTAATATAGAATAACCACACTTTGTAGAAAAAAATCAGACTCAATGAAGATGAAATGAGCAGGGTGAGCTGTGAAACCTTCATGACAAACAATCGGAATATATATAAATATTAAACTTTGCACAGAAATATTTGGTGAGATAAGTAGATTAAAAAGCTACAGATGAGAGGTAGTCTGAAGTCCAAAAATGTATTCGAGGTGTTTCACTTGTAGTGTAACACCCCACATTGATTTGCCTCTCTGGTCTTCGAGGTTCGGCAGTCTACGAAACCCTAATCTAGAATTCTTTGTGAATTTGTTTGTGCTGCGGATTGCACAACAGCTCCTTAACATTTCAGCAAGGCTTTTTTTTTTTTTTTTTTTTCCTGCGAAAGCATCAGGCATATATTGAATGTTGGTATTTGGCATCGAGGAAAGATCAACTTCTGTGTTGGTAACATCACCTGCACAACAAACTGAGCCCAGGAGCGTCTCGTGTGGCTAACGGGTTACAGTCGCTCGTACACGCAAGAAAACATAGGCTGCGTTCAGATTCATTCCACAGTCACTATATAGCGGACTGTACGTGTTGTGTTGGGAGCCCTGAGTGTGAATTCTATGCATTATATATTAGTTTAGAAGCTGAAGACATGCCTAAGGGGAAGAGACTGTCATGAAAAAGTGGTGTTCATGGACTGAGTAATATCGCCACAATCCCACAATGCAATGTGCCACATTTTACAAATGCAAAAATTACTGCTCACTAGTGGGTGAACTACTAAATATCTATTACACAGGGGAGTAGTGATTTTGAACACAGCCATAGAGTGAGATACCAGTGGCCCGGGCACTTCTTCTTTTTTTTTTTTTTTTCTTAGGTTGTGTGTACCCACATACACACATATTACATAGATTAATGTGTATTAATGTACCGCTGGTCGTCTCTTCTATTTTTAATGTCTGCTGACATGTGACAGTGACATTGAATGAACGAGTTACACCACTCATGGGTGGAAAAAAAAGCCAAACATGTAGCTGTTGATAGCTATTTTCAATGTTTTTTGCACCTTTAGCTGAAAGATTACACTGCAGCATCCTGTAGGCAGAAATTAGTGGGAGGGCTTTGCTCAAGAGTACTTTGGCAACCCGTTCAGGTTGACAAGAGGCTTCCTATTGTTTCCTCTGCAGTGATAAATTCCACCAATCTGACAAGCATGCACTCTAGCACCATCATTTTCTATCTATGTCCAGCCTGACCTTTTCCTCTCACTTCCTTTTTTTATTTTTTATTTTAACCTATTTTCTGTTCACCTTACTGTGCCCTGCCTTTAACCTGGTATGACAAACACAAAGGCTGGGGAGGCAGACAACTGTTACTAGACCGGACTCCTCCTGCCACCATAGCACCTCCACACGCGCACACGCACGCGCACACGCACACCCACACGCACACGCACACGCACACACACACACACACACACACACACACACACACACACACACACACACACACACACACACACACACAAACCTCTGTATGATGGCACAGTCACAAATTAACACTGCCAGCCCTTGCTCTGTTTGCTCCGACCACCACACATGATTCCCTTTGTCAGTTTGGGCTGCAGCCGAGGAAGAAGCTTTTCCCAGTTGTCCCTGGATGGTCTGAAGCTGCCATGCCAGGTGTACTCTGCAGTCACTCCCTGGGCCGGGGGAAACAGCCGAGCGCTGCCGCCCAGGCTCGTATCTGCAGGCCCGCCCGCGGTCGGTGTGACATCGTGACTCCAGCTCGGCGCTCCACTGCCTTGTGGACACTTGTTCAACACTGCAACTACATACGACGACATCATCTCGGCCCCAGAGGAGTGAAATTTGACTCGGAAAACTTCTGACACCTCTGAGCCTCGTTCCTTTTCACAGGTTTTAACTCGTCATATCTCCTCGTAGTTTTGTTTTTTGTAAATGTCTGCTCACAGCCAGCATTGGCGCTCGCATGCTGCAGGCAGGAAAGCCAGGATGCAATGCGGTAAATGTTTCTCACTTTCTCGTTCTCCTCCTCCCTCACTACCATGCTATTCTCACATGTTGTAGTGCCTAATCTCTGGAGGACTCACTGTAAAGAGAGATAAAAAAAAAAAAAAGAAGCACAAACAAACATCCAACATGCCTTTTTTCCCCTTCAGCAGGCTGAGTGCATTAGTGACCTTTTAAAGTGCTGCCTCCCTGGTGTTTTGCACACACCCCAAAGAAGAACCAACTACTAATAGGGCTAAAAAGCTGACACACTTTAAACAAAGATCAAACCATTTCTTGGCTATGAGGCAGTACTTGCTCCATTAATGGTATTCAATTATGTAGCCAAGACAAACAAACATCTTTGTCGGAAGGCAGCAGCCAAATGTGTAAAAGTTTGTGTAAAATGAGGACCACAAATAAGTAGAAATACTTATGTGTAGTATAGAATACTGCATTCACTTACTGATAAACAAATGAGTTTGTGTTAATCTGTTTTACACTTAATTCCCTGTACAAACGTGAAATAAAAGACGAGGACTCTGAAGAAACAACAGCTTTGCAGATGGAGACGAGGACACTGTGAATACAACAGTACAAAAGAGATTCAATTTACTGTTTGGTTCAAGGGAAAGACTGTGGAGTGCATTCGAAATGGGCAACTTTCAGAAATGGAAGTATTTTTTTTTTTTTTCTTCATCTACAAAATGACCTTATTGGGTGAAATCGTGGGAGGCAGTAAGCTCGCACCGTATGACTCTAATTGCAGCGAATCAGTATGTGTGTGTTTGTGCGAGTGTGCATGCCTGCGTGCGCGGAGTGTAGTCGTGTTTGCGTGAGCGGACATCAGACAGCGCTACAGGGCCTACAGCAGGGAACCGCGGCGAGGTGGATAAGCTCAGAATTGCAGAGGGCATGTGTCAAAGAGGAGATATTACCCTCCACATTACTCCCACTCGAACAAGATAGGCCACTGCACGGTGCGTTTCAGACATTAGCATGTACATGAAATAGATATTGACAAATAAGAGAAGTAGCCACCTTTGCTGGCAAATTAAGATATTGTGAAGAATACATGAAACCCTCTGCAAGATGCCTGAATGACAGGAGAGCAACCAGGAAATAAGTAATCATGCCAAAACTTCTAATGAAATATAAGCGCCAACAGACTCTTGCATAACTTTGAGCAGTCTGCTTGTACTGAGTAATAACTACCCAAATTTAGCTCCGTTTGCTCTCTCCCGCTGCTTCTCGCACTCTGATGGATGCGTGGCATACTAGTCATGCCGCCTTGTGTCACAGGTGCTGCACTTGCTCCGGGCAGGGAGACGGGGCGAGAGCCGCGGGGGGTCTGGAGGAGGCCAGAGTGGTGGGGTGGGGTGGGGTGTGTGTGTGTGGGGTGGGTGGGGGGGTAGACATGTGTGATTAACACATACAGACACGTGTCAGTGTGGAGCATTCGCTGGGAGGTGCGCACAACCTGCTCCTGACGGCAAAAAGTTTGCCTAAAATAAAGACACAGATGAAAGAATGATGAAATTCTGGGGAGGGCGTGATGAGCCACCAACACACTCAGTCAGCGCTTGCGCTACATGAACAGAGATTAATTAATAGATTGGTGTGAAAAACACATTTCATTCTGTAGTGAAAGGCTTGCAGCTGTCTGCACAGGTGCATAAACAGTCACAAATACTGCACGCACACACACACACACACACACACACACACACACACACACACACACACACACACACACACACACACACACACACACACACACACAGCCAGGTGCATCTCACACCTCCCTTTGGCATGTGCTATAACACTGAATTGTTTGTAGTGGCATTTAGAAACATGAAAGGACGACTGGAGATGTGCCCATTTGAGGAGGATTGGGTTTTTTGAGTAACAATTCCATTGCTCTTTTCTAATACCACATGTTCAGATAGCTCCCACCACCCCCATAATAATAATAATAATAATAATAATAACAACACCAACTACTGTTCATATTCAGAAAACTCTGGTATATTACAGCTTTAGTTTTGACTGTGTCATTACTATGCATAAAAAGACAACGTTATTCTCACCAAGTTAATTGGTGAGATTTAGACAAACTATGAAAAGAAAGAACGGGGCAAGAAAAGCAAGTAGTCTAAAGATCATGGAGGCTTTAAACACAACACTAAATTAGCCAGCCTTATAATGAAGTGGAAACTGATGAAAAATATAACCTAAACTGTCGAGCAAATATCCGTCACTGTTTAAAGACCCCGCTTTGACTTTGACCTTCTGTACTTGCCGTAGTTATGCAAAAACACAGCAGTTTTCCTCAGCAGTGAGGGCTTGCTCCTGACATTTTGTTCACTTTTGAATTTCTTGCCAAAAAAAACGGTTTAAGATCATCTGCCCAAAGTGTTGGCTTATTTAGATTTGTCTCGATCTCAGCAAGAATGTGTGACGTTGTCATAACCGAAAGGAATAATAGCCAAGACTGCAGAACTGAGAAGCAAGTTGTGATTTCTTTTAAACCATGAAAACTGAATTCCTAACACGTACCATGAAAGTAAACTCAACCGAATTCAGACATTATCTTAAACCTCAACCTTTTGGGATGCGAGACATGTCCTAACAATGTATTAAACCCAAAATGGTTTTCATTTTACATGAAATACAAGCGCACGTCTGCATAAGTGGGCAAGGTCAAATTGTTTGCTAATTGGAGAAAATCTGACAAGGTAATTATTGTTCCACTGCATAGACAGTAAACACACACACACACACACACACACACACACACACACACACACACACACACACACACACACACACACACACACACACACACACACACACACACACACACACACACACACACAGCAACAAATGTTCAACTGAATACATTAAACTGGTGATTGCCTATATGAGGTAGGAAGTAATGAGCCCCTGCAAGGTGAAGGAGAACACGGGAGAAGCGACGCAGGCCTGAGAGAGAACAAAACCAATACCAATACCCCCAAGTATTATCTGGCTTCCAACTTGGAGTGCTGATCCTTAAATTGTTAAGAGGCCGCTTTGAGTAGTCTTGGTCTCTGAGGAGTTACAAAAGCTGAAAAACACGCCACACGCAGACAAACACTTGAGGGAATGATTCCACAGAGAGATTCAGTGAGCCATCTGCCAAATTAGACCATGAGCCCACAACTTCAGTGTTCTATTCAATTTCCAATTACTGGGCTAGCGGCTGAAGCACCAGGTCTGTATACTCACGTTTCAACACACACATACACACATTAATAGGATAGATCTTTTTTCACACTTGCATGCAATATGAGATGAAGATGAATCATGCAAACAAGGCTGGGTTATTCATAATGTTTTCATAATGGATAACTTACAAGGTACCACATCATGTTTGGATCTTTTCTTTTTTTTTCCAATTTAACAGTTGGCATGAAACGCACAGGAAACAGCTTAACTGAGAAATCAGGTCTTGCGAGAGACAAACACACGACACCGTACATCTACATACATGCATGCAAACATGCAGTATGTTCTGTTCATTAGCACATAACACGCATAACAACACCAACGGAGGCTCCTGAGCCAGCAGCAGAGCTGCTTGCTTACCCAGCGCCAGCTCCACCCCTTCCAAAATGTCAGACGCTTACTTAGCAGGGAGGGTGTGGGGTGACAAACACACCCGACTGAAAATGTCAGTGTTACCTGTTGCCATGACAGCCAGCAAAGTTTGGCAAGAACTAAAGCCATAGGTCACATCATTTGCGTCAGCTAATTGAGTCTGTAGATTCAAGTACGACTTCATACAAGCGTGTACTATAAAAAGATGCTGGAAAGCCTGAAAGACAATAATACTCCTACATATTTTAATTAGACTGTGTCAGTGATATTAATCATTCAGAAAAATGAGTTAGAAACATATTTCAGAAACAGAGTGTTGGTGAGCATCTGAGGGGAGGAGGCAGATAGAGGAACGTGAAGGATATGCAAGTAAATATGCACGGTCTCTGTGGTCCTTCCTACTGATCATCATTACATTACATTACATTTCATTTAGCTGACGCTTTTATCCAAAGCGACTTACAATAAGTGCATTTCAACCATGAGGGTACAAAACCCAGAACAACAGGAATCAAGTAAATACAATTTCTCATCAGTTACTGCTACCGTCACAGTTAACGTACTGCCTTGGTTAGTCTTAACGTGGCGTAACCAGTTGACACTTATTAAAACTGTGGCTTGATGTACCTACGGAAACTGCTGAAACCTGGACTGGCTACCGTAGACTGGATATAAAAATAGATGTAGCCAATGCGCTTTGTGCTGTAAAGTGCAATACCACTTTGGGACACTAGATGCTGAGTCCTCTGGCTCCAATAGACTCCCATTCAAAAAGTGTCAACTTCTCTCATGAAATACAAAGTCAATCATTTTTTCCACAAGTTATTATTGTGTCCTTAACTAAATTGACTCCTTCTGATCAGTGCTTTGGTCGTCCACCTGAAAATTATTACATAACCAATAAGAAATTAAGCCTCAAAGAGTCTGACTGACAACACAGTGTCCATATGAACTACAACTTTAAAAGCTATTACTGAGTTGAGTCAATGAGCTTCGCAAAGGTAATATTTATAACTGGAAAGTTGCATTGGAAGATGAGAGTTTTTTTTTTTTTTAAACATATGAACTTCAGTAACAGATGGCAGTCACAAATTAATTGAGGATAAACATTCAACCTCACAGAAACCTGCCAATTATAATGCATTTTACATTTTGGCTTATAAACCCCAAACTCCACAAGCAACTAGACAACCACACAAACCTTAACCAATCGTCACCAAATGTGGTGACATGTTTATTCGTAGTATTATTTTTGGTTATTCAATACTGTTTTCACATAACATATAACTATATCTGACACCACTTAACTCAGTTGCTAATGCAGGTGTGGCAGGAATGAACACGTCTTTGAGCATTACATTAAAATGATCTAATGTAATTGAAAATGATAATTATGCTATTTTTCAAAGTGCTGACGTGTACCCCCAATAATATTCCATTGTACTACTTTAAACAGCCAGTGTTTTTCTGCTGCTCTCTGGCTGTGTGAGGCAGCCGCTGACTGCGTTCCTGGAGGCGGGTATGAGGTTCACAGTGGAATAATTATTATGGAAATGTAATAAATTACTGTAGTTGACTAAAACCTAATGGATGCAAACGGTTACAAATGTTGTGCTGTGTTCAAAATTCTTTAAAGTGATATAATTTGCATAGTTTGACACCATGGAGGCAAGTTTTGAAAGGCTTTAAATGTCACTGGGAAATTCATTTGCAGTTGTGTTTCAGGTTCAACGAAAGTGGTGCTTGCTTGATTTACACAATATGGTTTTGTGGTTTCAATATGAACCAGAAATACACCAATTTAACCGAAGGAAAGAAGGAAAATAAATTATATCCCAACATGTATGCCTGGACCTTACGATTTTATATATAGCCAACATATTGTAGCAATGCACCTTTGGATAAAAAAATGTCAATGATATGATTGAGTTTGGATGTTTTTTGAGGATATATTCAATTTAATGAGTCCATGTAGTTCATGATTAGCCAATTTGCAGGGAGGAATAGCAACAACAGTAATGCAATCATGTCGTAATACATGGATGAACATTAGAGCTGCTTTTTTTCCAGATGACCAGTGGAAGCTGTCTGCTTCTACCAGTCATGCGATGGGTCTTTACGGGTTCCAGTTACCTCGGGTTGAAGTTAGATGTCATTCAGGTCGACATTTAATAAGGTGTATGGTTGTGAGTGTGGTTGTAATAATTTGCCTATTGCGGCTTGAATTAAAACTGAGCCCTGTGATCTGAGACACATTTCCATCGACACCATCTGGCTTCTTAAGAAAAGCTCCTTAAACATTTTTTTTGTATGCGTGAGCAGCGGATCTGGCTCATTGAATCGCAGGGGGACTTTTGAGGAGTGTGCATGTTATCCCAGTTTCTATATGTTGTGATAGACAACTCAAACCATGTGCAACCCTGAACGGACACTAAAGGGATATGTGACTTTAACTTTCTACCTACACTGATGCCATAATACAGAAAGTTTGGTGCAATTATCTCAACATTGTTAATACAATATATCATCTTTACAAAGAAAACAAAAACAGAGGAAATGACTCTTCATTAATCTGTGTAACATCTTTTACTGTGCTTCCTGTAGACACTAGGCACTAGATAATACCAGTGGTCGTAACACATTTCTTTCAATTAATATAGTCTCTGCTATGACTCAAAGAAAAGGTTTAAGTAAAGTCACGTGATAATTAAAGCCCAGATCTCTTTTCCCTTTAATTATTCAAACACGGGTAAATCCTCAGAGAGTTTAGACTTTTGTAGGCTTTTGGCAACATTAGCAGTAAAATAAATGTCAACAGCTTGAAAATGAAGGCTTTTAACAGAATAATAACAAAGGAGTGCTGTTTTAATGTTTTGCCTTAAAAAAAAGAAAACACGTCACTCTGGGTTATAACTGGTTCGCACATGTCAAACTTCTTTTCCATCCCTTGAAATTAAATATTTAAAATATCAGTGTTTCCAAGAAGGAATTTGTAGTTGTAATCAAAATTGTTCAGCCCTGTTCAGACAATAAGGACTTACACGTTTTCTGATTATCTCGAATTTTCTAAATTACGATTATATGATTTGAGTGACATAATTTAATTCATAATAAAGATATATGACAATATTATTAAAATGTGGAATTGTTTAGCAATACTGTCATAAAGCTATGTAAAATATTAAACCCCTATATAACAATGCAGTGTTATAATCACTGACAAGTATGTAAAGCTACCAAATGCTTCCAGAATGCAGTTAAGCTTTAAGGAACACCGAGGACACTGAATTTGCTTTAGCTGTGAGAGAAATATAAATCCTGCCATGACAGGAGTTCAAGATGCGAAGCAAATATCACAAAGATAAAGGAGCTGTCCCAAAAGCTAAGAAGAGAAATTATTTCATTACACCAAAAGGGCAATGGTTTAAAAAAGTTGGCTATATGCAAGATAAAAATGGATTGGCCTGTAGAGTTTTAGGGTCTAGATTTATGAAGTAATGAGATTAAACCAAACCTGGTTGGACGCACAAGTCAGCAGACTGTCTGGTGTAAGAACAGCAGAGGCCGTAATCCAAGAAGAACACCAACCAGTAAAGCATGACGGTGGGTCTGTGCTGATGTTTCCCTGCTGCAGGAACTGGTAAATTTGACCATGTCACATACATCTCCTCTTTCACATGTTGGGCCATTAGTGAGTCAACTTTCCTACAAGACATGGATCCCAAACTTACATCCAAGGCAACCAAAGAGCGGTTCAGGAATTGTTCCTGGAGTGTCATTAGGGCACATGGCTCTGAATCCTAACTATCGATTTTTTTTTTTTTAATTTTTGTGGAATTTAAACAGAACAATGGCAGCAAAAAAATGAAAAAATATGAATAATCTGGAAACTTTTTTGCATGAAACTCCAAAAGAGAAACTACAAGAAACATTTTAGAGGTCATAAAGGTCAAAGGATATTATTGTATTTTTACTTTGAGGGTTGAATAATTTTACTTGGTGCCTTTTTAGAGAAATTTTCTTTGTAGTATTTGTCAGCTCTATATTATATTCTCAAGAAGTCTCAGGTGGTGATATTTTATACAGACTTCACAATAACACTTGATTTCAGCGTGTAGCACAGAAGAGCAGCTCAGAGTAAAGAGGCTTCTGTCTGTTATATTAAGAGGTAAAAACAAAACAAAAAAAAGCCAGATTACTGCCTGATGTTACAAAACAATGGAAAACTGATCGCAGTGTGTTTCTTAAAATAGCAACTTCACACTACAGACTGTAATTATGGTACATATTCATACATGCACGTGTTTGTCAGGTAGTGTGAATTTCTGAAGGCAGTTTCATTTCATATATTGCACAGTTGTGATCACTGTACTAGCACATTAACCCTTAAATCTATAATTTATCAAGTTTTTTTTGTGTCCAGATTAATTTAAACAAATATAGCTGTGATATTGCATCAACCAGTTAATGAAGCTAGTTTTAAATATCTATGGTTTTGATATTTTCTTTTTTTTCCCTCTCTCTCTTATTGTAGAGACTTGAAGTCCTTCTTACAAGATGTCCAAAAAGCACATCTTGTATCCCCCTCATCCCTCTTGTTGTTTACTCATTATTTGATACGAGTTGACTCAGCCCAAATAGAATCAATTATGGGGATTTGTCTTCTTTGTTTGCTTTGTTCTTGGAGAAGAGACATGTGCTCGTAGCTCCACCACTCCCCTGTTTAATACGGGTCAGTGTTGGTGGAAAGACTGAGCCTGTTTAAATCCAGAGGTTAAGAAAACACTCACACACTGAAACAAACAGATGACTGATATTCTGACATCTTGCAGTAACAGCGTGCATCTTACACACTCTGACAACACACTAGTTTGTGCTACACGGTCAACACAATCACCCTCTGCTACGCAAAAGGCCAAGTGTTGACTTTGACAAAGGCCAGATCGCTTTTCACTTTCTGTCAATCTGCCTCTTTTCGGTCTTCCTCTCTCCACCCTGAACTATCCATCTTCCATGTTGTTACCTCAACACGTCCTCACACCCAAAACAACAAAAGAGCTCATTTGCCAAAATAACAAACGGTATATGACCAATTGAGAGGTCCAGCAACAGGCATGCCGGCGCTCCGTCGTCATGGTAACGGCAATAAACACAGCATTGAACCCCTTAACGTCAGGAAAAGGTCATAGTTTGGATTAAAATAAGCACGTTATTTATGTGCATGCGTTGACCGTGTTATTCAAGTCACACTGGAAAGTCCTGTGTTTTATCCAACGAACCATCCGCGCACTCTTTATCCTACGTCACCAAATTTTCTCCTTTGACACCGTCATAACTGCTACAGCCATAAGTGGTCACAATACAAATTTAAATATGGGCTTCATTGAGTTGCTTGTGCAGAAGACCTATATGGCCATATTTTGGTGGAGGACAGTCTGATTACCTGAATTAACGATTGTTTAATTATTTTATTTGTTTAAAGACGATGCAAATTCCTGGTGGTGTATTGTAAGACTGGAAGAAAAATATTCCCTTCATTGTACAACTATTGTATTGTATTGACATTATACAATGTCAGAAAACTGAGAGTTCAACAGTTTAAGTCCACGTAACGAATGTCTTGTTTATTTGGACCAGCAGCGCAAAACACACTTACGATGATATGAACCAGAGAAACTGTCCCACTTCACAGGCTGAGAACTGGGCATTGGGATTTTTACTTGAAAAATGATGTCAACAAAGAATTGTTCAAAATTGCTGTAGATTTGGTTGATAACTGATTAATTGGCTGGATGCTTCAGTGTATATACAGGTAGAAATATACAGGAAAACAGTGGCTACTTACACTAGGTGCTAAACTCTCATGAGCTGTCTCATCCTTATCAAAACACCATATTTACACCTTACTGAGGTAAATTCAAAGCACTGCGTTTAAGCTTTTCCAGGGTAACAATCTGGTGGTGAAACAAAACAAAAACCCATGTTGGCATGAAAAGTCTCCAGGGAATAAATGTCCAGTGTACCTGAAGCTCCTCACTCTGTCCGGCTTTTACCAGTCTGCGCTTCTGTCCAGGCCACTGGATTCTGCCAGGATGAAATCTCTCTGTCTGTCTCTGCCATAGGGGAACAGTGGGACCAAGAGTGAGCCTCCGAGAGCAAATTATGTACATTTAAATGAACCGTTTCCTTGAGTCTGCTCAGCTCAGCTCTGAGAAGGAGTTCAGATGGAACGGAGCTGGAACAGGAGGAGTTGAGAGGATGTGTGCGTGTGTGTGTGTGTGTGTGTGTGTGTGTGTGTGTGTGTGTGTGTGTGTGTGTGTGTGTGTGTGTGTGTGTGTGTGTGTGTGTGTGTGTGTGTGTGTGAGACAAAGAGAGTGTAGCAGGGATACACACTGTGCAGCCCACTTGAGTGGACCCCAGGCCCTCGCTTAGCCTTAATAGCTTTCCTGTCCACCTCCTCCTGCTGCATTAGAGTTACATTTCCACTCTGGGGGGGATGTTCTCCCTTTTATATATTTATTTATTCTATTTTCTGACCCTGCCGAAATACACTGTCTCCATTCACGCAGTCACTTCACAGAAGTGGTGCTGCTAGGCTCACTTCAAAAAAATGCCTAAACACTCCTACAGGGGTCTGGCAGCGATGGAGAGACAAGGAAAGTTTCCGCAATCATCAGCTCGGCTCGCTCACACACACACACACACACACACACACACACACACACACACACACACACACACACACACACACACACACACACACACACACACCTGTGGCTTTGTTTTACATTCAGACAATGCATCATGGAGAACCCTTTGTTTGTCAGCCTGTTCCATTATTTACCTCCTCCCCTTCCCATCCACCTGGGCCTTCAAATGCCAGTTATCATTGCTGAGAAACCTTGTGTCCGCCACAACTTGAAAACCTGATGAATAAGTAAACTAGTTCCTCCACATTGCCACACACTTCCTGTCCTTTTCAAAGGAACAAAGACAAAGAGCTGGGATGCAGTACTGCAGTCATAATGGAGTCGACTCCACACAAACTGGACCGTGGAGGCTTTTGCTCCTTCACTTGAAAAAAAAAAAAAAAAAAAAAAAAAAAAAAAAAATTCCCTGACCTCAAAAAGCCTTTCTTTGATTCTCAAAGCCTTTTAACTGTTTTCAGAATTTTTCTACAAGTCATTAAAGTCATTAAGCTACATGATAAGCAGAACTCAGAAATGGTGTTAAAGCGGTCCCCTGTGAGATTACACCGCCGCTCGCTTTATCCTCCGCTGCTTTTTCCTATCAGCACTGTAGCCTCTGTACTACAAGTACAACCCAGTCATCCTCAGTCTCGAGCTCGGGCTTCCTCCATACAGTCTGCCGTTTGCCAGCCTGCCAGCCAGCGCTGTCTAAGCATTCCTGTCTATCCAATGAGCTGGAGTCAGCCAAATAGTGATCTGCTGTTAGTTATTCAATTACTTCACCCGGCTGGCCTCCACTCCCCGGGGCTGCGGGTTCGGGGGGGGGGGGGGACAAGCAAGATGGGTGTGCTGCGTAGGGCTGCCTGGTCCCCGTGGGGAAGGGTGGTGTGCTCCCTGCAGCATCACGGTCATTTCCCACCATAGTGGAGGAGAATTTAAGATTTTCTCCAATTATTAAAAAAAAAAAAAAAAAAAGAGAGTAAGTTGCCATGTCATATCCCTAACTGTTTTTTGGTGGGTTTTGTAGCCTGCCGTGTGTGTGTGTGTGTGTGTGTGTGTGTGTGTGTGTGTGTGTGTGTGTGTGTGTGTGTGTGTGTGTGTGTGTGTGTGTGTGTGTGTGTGTGTGTAAATCCCTTTAAGAGCCTGTGTGTGTTTGAAGTAACTGATATTGTGAAAATATTCCCATGTGGACTGTAAGCTTCAAACAACTTTTAGCCGCACTAATACCAACAAGGCTTTAAGCCGCAGGCATACCCTGGATGAAATATTTGCCGTGTCTGCCAGGAGACAAATCTATTCTCTGCTTTCAGTAAAATACTGTCTATGCGGCAATATCTTATTTGTAGGCTGAGACCAGAGTCTCACAGGGACCAATTGAAGCTAGTTATTTCCATCCCTGTGCTTTGTGTGTTAATTACAAGGGTCAGAAAGACTGATGGCTTAACAGAGAAGGTTATAAGATGAGGTTATCAGCATCCGACTCTCTCTCTCTCTTCCTTCCTTGTTCCCCAACTTTTGCCTCTTTTTGTCTCTATTTCAGACGCTTCTTCTTCTCCACGGGGTGCTCATGGATGAATAGACCAACTCAGCTGACTAGAAATATCAAATCCATGAGCTGCCATAAATGATAATGGATGACAAGGGTGAATTTGTATATCCTCTGGATGCCATGGCAATGTTTTGTGCTTCAGGTAGCGCCAGTGGACGTACACGGAGGTCATGTGAAGGCTCTTCCTTCTCTCCCAGTACCCTCCTGCCCCTTCAGGGGATCATCCCTCACCATCTCTCCATCTCTGTTTCACGCTCTCTTTTTCTATATGTTGACACATGACTAAAGCCCCCGAATGTGCTTCTTCTTCAGAGATGAGTGAGCCAGTGGTAAAGGGGGAAGCTGTGTGAGGATGAAATCAATGGCATGAAGTGTCATCTCCCTTCACGTGGCTGCTCAATGGACGTCTCACAGGTTACCTGAAAAAAAATCCATCACATTAAAGCGCTCTTAAATTTATAACCTTCTTTTAACCTTGTCATGACTACATCAGATGAAGCTAGAAAGGAGAGTCAGAGAGACAAAAAGACAAACTCAGATGTTCTATTTTTTTTTTTTTTTAAGACATCTTCATACTCCTGACTTCACAGATGTTCCTGCCTCTGATGTCTAAACGGATTTCACAGTTTTCGTTAACTTTGAGAAATCAACTGTGTGCCAGGAAACATGCTGCCGTGTTGTACGCAGTCTATTCCTCCAATTATATTGTGAGAATGTTAAAGCTGAGATATGCAGATATGCAGATTGCTCCCACCAGCAATACCCACCAGGACCCCAATAACACACATGTATTTTCACTCACCCATGCAGTAGAAATGTGCCTCAATATTCATCATCTCAAAGAGCACATATTAAACCATTAATGCAACGCATGCCCTCGCCCGCCCGCCCGCCCGCCCTCAGAATAACCTAATTAGTCTTCAAATGAGATGTCGGCTGGTCTCTCCTATTGTCTCATTTCACAGAAATCGGGGGGAAATCCAGCGAGACAAGAGAGATAGCACAGCTGTCTTAAGAAGTGCTTAACTAGACCTCAGTACCATGACGATCCGAGAGGGAACATCCACACACACACACACACGCACACACACACACACACACACACACACACAGCATAGGTACTGATGAATATACATTCAACTGAACGTAAACAGCACACAGCACTCGCCCCAGGTCCTAAATGCACAAGCTGGGTGGGTGAGAGGGTGAGGGGGTGGGATTGGTGGTGGGGGGATGGGGGGGGGGGTTCCCTCCTAAGTACCCTCAGGTGATCATTAGAACTGCAGTTCAGTGACCTTGCAGCGGCTCGACCAGCAGAAGAAAGAGCCTTCAAAGTTTCAGTCCAACAGATTGCTTCCAAAATCTACAATGTTCCAGGATGCATCGGCAGCATTAAGGCACGATCACAGCTGACAACAGAGGCATAATGGGAGCAGTTTCAGAAGTGATGCAGCACTTCATAATGATGAAAAGTCAAACTCAACAGCAGACTGCGTGGCTGCGGGAGACCAGTTCCAGTTGTGCTAGTGGGCTGAGATTGTGAGGAATTTTAAGCTTGGCTTTAATTCAGATCGTGCAGCACGCACATTAATTACGTAGAGAAGAGCATTAGAGGTGCAACAACCAATCTTGAAGTATTAGTAAAGTAATTTTTTAGGTTATAAAAAAGAAACAAGTAAAAAAAAGTAGTTTAAAGTTAAAAAAAAAATTGTGACGATGAACTGAAAGCGAGCAAAACAGAAAATCCTCACATTTGAGCTGTTATGGTGAACGTGAATGCTTCTCTGTACTATAATTATGATGCAAGAACGTGTAAAAAAAAAATGTATGTAAAGTCGGCTTTTTAACAAAACTCCCTCAACCAACAGGCCATCACTTCCTGAAAACCTTTTACAATTTGAGCTCTTCCGATATATGTTTCCACATTTAAAGACCTGGGTGACGAGAATTGTCTATCATCAGTCAGCCAAAATAAATCAAAGTATTTAAGTGCTACTTTGCAAAGAAAGCAGAGTTTGTTTTTCTCTATTAGTCAACCAGTGACTTTAAGTTCAGAAAGCTGCTGGACGATCGAGGTTCAGAAACCATCACAATCACTCCCGATCGCCGGCAGCCATTGCTGCAACTGAGCACGTTTGTCGTCAACACAAACAAAGAGTTCCTCAGGGTCACCTCCACCCACCTCTCCTCTCCGCCATAGAGCTTTGGCGGTTGTGACAGCTCTGCTGCCATGGGAGCATCTATTTCAGCTCAGGCCTTGATCTTGGGTGACTTCACATTCGACCCTCGGTCTCTAATCAGATGTGCCACACATAAACCCCAGATAGATCAGCGGGATCTTGAGTGCAGACCTGAGCGGGAGTGAGCTTCTAATGGGCAGAGCTCAAGATGAACAGCACAGGTCCTCTCGCCGGCTGTCTCAACGCGGGGTAAGAATAGTCCACCTGCAGCCGACGTCATGACGAGCGGGCGACTGAGAACCCCTGAATTTCTTATGAAAATGAAGTGAATATTTAACAGGATGCAGATGTTAGCTCAAACAGAACAAAGGGATCACCAGTACAACCCTTAATTACCCTCTCCAACATGTTCTTCCTTTTTCAGTGAGTCACCCACACACCCACAAATAATCAAACTCTCGTGCTATTGCAGATGTCCCACCCACCGCAGGCAGATAATTACAGTGTTAGTGATGGGGTGAGGTGGAGGGTGGGGTGTCGGACAGACTGGGGGAGGGGAGAGAGAGAGAGAGAGAGAGAGAGAGAGAGAGAGAGAGAGAGAGAGAGAGAGAGAGAGAGAGAGAGAGAGAGAGAGAGAGAAAGGGGATAGAGGAGCGCGCCGAGCAGCACAATGATTCATCACCACAGCGCTCGACACACACCCCTCCTCGGCAACATGCCCGCTCCAGCCCCCCACTGGCAGTTTGGCGGCGTGCCCGAGAGTGACAAGGTGACACTGGCTCTTTTTTCATGTGCTGCAGCTCCACGCCACTCCAATCAAACCACGAGCAGCACCTCTGCTTCACAACAACACCACAGCCACTGACTGGCAGGAGGAGAGGCAAACCAGAGCTGCGATCGCACATAAATCATTCACCGGTTGACAACCGCCGCCAAATGTTGATTGCTTCCTGGTTATCTTCAAACCCCTTGTTTCATTGTCTCTCTTAGTGGCAACATATGTTGGGCGTAAAACAGAAATGTCTAAATATAAGTCACTGCGTGAGTTGACAGGCGTGGTGACGCTACCCAGCAGAAACAGTGGGTTGCTTTAATTCCTATTGTGTCTCAAATTTGATATGTAATCAGGAGCAGAGGGTGTTGCCAAAATGGACATTGATGTTGAAAAAAGAAAACAGAAAAATCACAATGACCATGACAGACAGTTTCAATTTATGTTTGCCTCTTCAAAAATCACAACCCGAGTACAGCTCCACTGAATCGAGAGCTGGCCCTATTTCCTATAATTAAAGCTGGAAGCGCAGGGGACAGAAGGGTATTCATTAACAAGCGACAATAAGTGGATGTGTTGGCTTCTGGGCTCTACAGGCTATCATTCAAAATTATAAAATTATTTTCTTGACCATTTCCTTACTTTAATAAGTTTGAACTTACACATAATTAGTAGGCTTGGTCAAAGTATTTTATTGTCTTCCAAAAGTAAAATCCCAGGATGACAATACGGATCGACGAGAACAGTTAAACAATGTCAACAACAGCAACAACATCAGGCCTGCAATGAATTTTAAGCACAAGGATTCCTAATATGACATTCACCATGACTCCCTAACGACTCTCTCTAATGCATCTCTGAAATGCAGCTACAGATGACAGAACTGTCACTTTACCATGAATTGTTTCAAGGTTGACCTAGTACTGAACTTAGCTTCTCCATTTGGCCTCCTGACAGCTGTATATCTTAGTATGTGCACTAAAATAATGATTCAAACGCGGAGACCACATCTCATATGAAGCATGACTGCTTATGCTCAGCGCTACTGTACATTTTCATAGCCGGACGTGGCAGAATTATTCACTTTGAATTAGAAGCGCTGCTGTTCAATCGTGTAAGCTCCAGAGACGGAAGTGCAAACACGGCATTAATATTTGACTAATCGTAACCAAGCCAGGTGTTAGACTGTAAAAATGAAAAATAACATGTAAAAAAAAATGTGAGCCTCAAAATAAACAGAAGTAATCTATCAGGTACCATTGTGTATAAATATGTAACAACCTGTGGTAATATGGCAATAAGTATGTATATGCTGATGCATTCATATGAAAAAAAGAGGAAAAAAACCAAAACTATTTCAGTCTCAGTACAACTTTAGAGAAAATGCAAGAAAAGAAAACTATTGCAAAGTTCACAGAAAGTATCATATCTAACACACACTAGCATTCAAATGTAGTTTTTGACAAAAGTTTGAGAAAATCTGCAAAATAAAAAGCAAATGAACACCAGCTTTCATTCACTACTATTATGCTGAGACAATAAACAGCTCTAGTCGGGTAACAGGAGAAAAGAGCGCGCTGAGCCAGCATAACGAAGAGATTGCCAGTGCAGCCTCAACAATGAAAACAATGTAGATAACATGACGGAAATATGTTTGTTTTATGTCCTCATCAGTCCAAACAGCTTTTTGTCTGCCACCATGTTTCACGCCTTTAGTGAAACGGAGGCTTTCGTGGACGTTGACGACACACCTCATCATTTATTCGATAAGCGTGTTTCTATCGATGCGTTTCACTTTTATTGATGAAGCAACTTTTTCACCTTAGCCAAGCGTAAAAACATTTTTTTTGCTTTATTTTGAAATTTAAATTCCTGCTTTTCAACTGCACATAAAAAAAAAACCCCCAAAAAACAAGTGGATGGATATGAACCCACTGCAACGAACAAATAAGCATCAATGTAAAATAATTCTCCAGTAATAAAGGAGATATATTGTCAGGATTTGAATTAGGGGAACGAACACAATGAGTTATATTCCCTGCCGTACATTTAAGCATAAATAGCCTTCTATAACAGATCATTTCTCCTCGCACCGTTAAGTTTCAAGAGCACTCTTGAGTTCGGCTCCTGCATCGCATTACAAACCGTACCGGGTTTGAGTTATTTGCCAATCAGCTGTATACAGCCTTTGAGAAAAAGCTGAACACATTGAACGTGAGAAAAATACAATTGAAATGTATAAGTGTGCGGAAAGAAAGAACTTCTCCTGCCTCTGTTGAGAACTTATAGCAGCTGCAGAAGAGAAAAACCTTTCCTCGTCTCAACTAGATGCTCTCTTAAATGCTCACGGACAGAGTGTGTCTGTGTGCAGATGTGTGTGCGAGCGCTCCTTTAGATTTCAAAGAGAACTGACCACTTCATTTCCACTCAGGGATATACAGTAACAAAGGGTCAAAGCCGGCTGACGCTATCAGATACTGGAGCTTCTCTGCCATAAATGGACACCGCAGCAAGCAGGACTGATTGATTTCCACATATCGAAGACTAAACTGTGGGAGGCATTGTTTTTCTTCGGGCTGATGTTGATTAAAACGTGTAGAAAGGAGAGGATCAATTTGCATCTGACAACCCGGAGGTAAGCGGAAAATGATAATGAAAGATTTAATTGAGCCCCTGTGCACAGGACAGGAAATAGATAAGGAAACAATGCAGTTAAAAAGGGAATGCTCGGATCAAAGCACAGGCCAATATTTCCATAATTGATATACTTGGTCCGTTTGCAGTTTTATTATTTACACGGCAAGGCAAACCCTTCTAAGTGGGCAATATAATAAGATATAATTGGAGATTACCTAAATAAAGAGGGTTCAGTCACACACACACACACACCAACACCAACACCAACACACACAAAAAGCCAAATCTGCACAAACCGTGGGAGGTGTTGTAACAGTTTGCCAACAGGAGACATTCACGCGTCGGTGCATCTGGAAGGGTGCTAGCTAACGCCCATGACTTCCCATCCCACACGAGAACTGTGGATGACTTTGTTCGTCATTAGCCGTTCACACAAACCTGCCGGCTCCGCATGCGAGCCTCCGCTTCTCCGTCCCCCCCCGCTGGGATGTCCTCTCTCTCTCTCTCTCTCGCGCGCGTCTAGACACACCTCTATCCTCTCCGCCATCAAACCCACACATCATGACACAGTATGCGACCACATGACATGTCATCTGCCGCTATACCTCTGTTGTCATAGGCAGCAGGTGCTGATTACTAAGGATGTCACCCGTGGAGCCCCGCGGTATCACACAAAGGTCTGTGATCATGACGAGTGCAGAGCGCTCAGCGGGCGCTCAGTCCTACCGGGCGTCGGAGGAAAACTTCTGCCACGAAGACGGCTAATTCGCAGCCTCTCTCACTCAGCTAACAATCCGAGCTAATTGTTTGCCTTTTTGTTATCTGTCTGGAAAAGTCGGCGGTGTGTCGGACGCGTGCGTGTCTTTAAACCCCGCAGATTAAAAACAAAAGCCGAAGGAGAGTTAGTGTGCAGTCGCACCGGGAAGTGGCCCCAGCAACCGTGATTTGTGCATCCTCTCGAAATAGGCGGTCCTGGGTGTTTATGGTGGCGACCGCTGGCGGGTCCTGCAGCACCTCATGCTGGTTATGGCTAGTTTTGTTTGTGAAAAAAATGGATCGTTCTATTGGCATTGCCTCTCTTTTGACCAAAAAAAAAAAGGGATAAACTGTATAAAATTGGATGGTTTGGATGATAGCTTTCTGGATTTTGAAAGGTCAATCTGCAGCACTGTCAACTCGGTAATTGGTCAGCAGCAGAAAATTGAATACCGACGATGAAAACCACGCAAACATACAAGGATTGTGGCAAGCTACAGATTAAAATTCAACTTCACTCAGTATGTTTGCAGCTATAAATGTTTGTGTGACCAAGCCTGTCACTCACAAGTAAAAAGACAATTCCCATTTGTTTTCTCAGCGAAAAAACAGGTCTTCGGTTTCTCTTGGAACAAAATGAAAACAATGTCTTCGTGCATCTCTGGATATTCGTATTGAATGAAAGCTTTAAGAGTCAAACAAAGGTAAAAACGCAGAGAAGGAAGATGTGTAAAAGAAAGAACACAGGCAGACCACTCCAGGTTTACGCATGACTTGCCAGTACCTGACATGCACGAGAATGTGTTGGCTCAATACTGATGTGTCTTGGGGTTTGAATATAAAGATTAAAACGAAAGACTGGCAAAATGACCAGTAAATGAATACACCGGTGATTTCAAAGTAGATGATAGAGACTAAAATTCAGAGCCTTGTTGTGGTAGCTCTTCTCCTTAAATCTTAAGTATTTATTTGTTTGGCTTAAATAACAAGCACAATGTCTCATGACATATCTAATGATGTAAAGTACAACTATTTTAATAAAGGCAATTAATTATAGTCGATTTATCTATTTAAAGATCCACCGTGCCTCTTATCATAGAGTTTGTAACTTTAGCAGCTGTGTCCGTGCTGAAAAGAAAACAATGCAAAACATGAATTGCGTGCAACTGGCACGCAGGTCCGATAAGCTCTTTGTTAATGTCGTATACTGTATGTAAAAGTCTCTAACAGCAGCATTTTAGGTGCAAAAAAACATTGACGAGACGGCAGCAAAATGTCGACCAACTGTAAGAGATCGTGGTGTTGTAGTGGCTATAGAATTATGTGTACAATGCACTTCTATGTGTTGTGACTTGATGACTTGATGCGAAGCTTTGATATATTTTTAATTGTGACAAAACTTTGAGGTGGAGCCGCTAAGTGAGGAAGCCGGGCGACACCGGCAGCGGTGTGCGCACATCACCGCACATGTAGGACTGCACTCGTCCGCGCCAGGCACGATAGACCTCTGCAGAGTGGTCTGATAAAGCTATTCGTGGTATCGTCTGCTGTCACTGAAGAAAAGTGGGCGGCTGCTGGTCTTTTATAAGGGCAGAACCCCGGAGGATTGAAGAGGCTCATTCTGACTGTCTGAATCTGCACCGGAGTGGCTCTAAGCCAACAGAGCCCTGTTAAAGAGACACTTGTGGAAAAAAAAAAATAGGAAATACAGAATTGACTTCTGGTTGTTGTTTTTTCCATCACCGTTCCATTTAGCTCTCCGACCGTCGTGCTCCTTAGAGTTGATGATTTAAAACCCGGTGACGTGAGCTACAACCACTGACGTACGGATGTCTAATCAGCAATGACGTGCAAACGCAGCCTTTTTCTTTCGCAGCCATTGTGCTAAAACTGACCCTTTTGTGTGTGTGTGTGTGCGTGTGCGTGTTCTCTGATGTGCATAAAGTCCGACATCACTCATCAAGTGCTCCGTGTTGGGACACAAGCTCGGCCAATTGGAGTTCTTTTACTCAGTCCAACGGCGCCCATTGTCAGAACAGAAGCAGCAGTAAAGCAGTTGCTGTCGCGCTGCGGTTGTGTTTGTCCAGCCATCAAAGTAAAGTTTATATACATAGAAAGTCACATGCAATCTAAAAAAAAAAAAAAAAAAAAAAGAAACAATGGAATTACTCATCCTTTTACCCTGGTTTTTCATGAGTCACTAACGTAATGAATCAACCTCTGAATTGAAGTGGAAGTTGTTTTTTTTGTGTGTGTTTTTTTTAATGGCACTTAGCCAATTTTCAACCTACATCTTATCCGTCTAATGTGGTGAGCATGTGTGAAAATCTGTCAAATAAATTCCCTGTGATCTCTTCATCTGCAGCTACTGCCGCTGCCGTCCCTCTGATCTATTGTTTGAAGAAAACGTTTCTCCTTTCTAGAATCAAGCAGACTTTTAACCCAAAATCATCACGACAAAATTTTTAAATATAGAAATGATGACTATGAGACAAAAGGTTTATCCATAAACT
Organism: Brachyistius frenatus; assembly: GCF_029030835.1. Classification (NCBI taxonomy): domain Eukaryota; kingdom Metazoa; phylum Chordata; class Actinopteri; family Embiotocidae; genus Brachyistius; species Brachyistius frenatus. The sequence continues at coordinate 1,087,531 of NW_027210733.1, forward strand.
AATATCTTCTAATTAACATTTTAAATGAATAACCTAAATTTCATGTTGGCTATCTTTAGTATTGCATAATCAAGTGTACAGGGGATTTTGGGATGTTTGAGTCAGCACTATCTGCCCATTTCTAATGTTAAATCTCGGCTTAAGTGCTGGAGCTCAAAATCTCCAAAGACAGCAGCTTCCACACTCTGACGTCCACGCAATTCTTACATTTTATTATCAACTTTTTATTTGGGGTGGCAGAGCAGAAGATATTGAGGTTCAGCACCAGTATTCGTGAGAGGAGAATGTATGTAGCGAAGCCTCCTCAGCTGAGCACGGGGAAAACAAGAGACAGAAAAAGAGTGAGGGCCCATTTTCATTTTAATCAGTCAGCTTGTTGATTCAGTTGGCTATGAGCTCTCTGCAAACAAAGCCAAATGGCAGCTCCTGGCACTGTCTGAGGCACAGAGACTTTGGGCAGAGAGATGAGAGGAAGAAGCATACAGAGAGGGAGTTGGGGAAATCAAGGTTTCATTAAGCTGGCCAAACACAGTAAAACTCAGCACTGACCAGCCACTCCAATGCGGGACTGCACATATCTGGATGTTTCGCTTCCGTGAGCCCTGCAGTGTCTCTATGGCTCAGTAAGACCTGAACACGATGGGATTGAAGAGACCGACAGGGCAGATAGAGGAGAATTGTTTCATTACCCTGAATGAAGAACTCAGATGAGGCAGTTTCCTCACTGTCTATTTGAACTGGGCCGTATGGTCAATAAATGGGGACGTAACGGATCTCTGAATGACATGTTTAGAGTCATAATGAAGATAAATGGACTCCTTCAAAACTACTCATGTCTGATAACCTCCAGTATTGATAACAGATTCATTATTCCTCCTCCTCCTCCTCCTCCTCCACAGCTCTTCATTTTAAATAGAGCCACAAGTCCTTCTTTACTTGTGCAGGCGCTGAACTGGAGGCTGATGAAGTTCATGGCGGAGACAGCGCAGGGGGATGTCCGAGTCAATCACAACGCCGTGATGTACAGAACGCCTGCGCAGGTCATGCTACTCGGCCATCTGACTACATGTTAAACAATTAGGGAAGGCGCTGCCTTTGCACCTGTGCTTAATTGGGAAACTGTCAGGATCCCCCAGCACAAAGCAGCCTGACATTTTACCTCGATTACCGTCTCATTCAAAGGCTTTTCCATTAGCTCGGGCATGTCTCCCATCTCTTTCCCCGTCCTCTCAATCTTCCTCTCTGTCTTTCAGTGTTTCTCTCACTATCTTACTCCTCCACTCTGTTTCTCCATGTCAGGAGTGCCCTGGTATATACCTGAGAAACAAAGATAGTAAACTGAAGAAGTGTATCCATACGTTTTCTAGCGACACAATACCTTGTGTAAATTATGGGTATGACTTCCAGGATAAAGAAAAGATAGACTACAGCTCAGATCTGACTAATGGTCCAATTTCAGACAAATGTCTCTGTTGCACAAAGCTGTTACATTTTTGACTATGTTAATTAGGACTAATTTGCTATGACTCCTTGCTAACTTAAGACTTTTTTCAAGCTCCAAAAACATGTCGGACAATGCCGCCGCTTCATATCGTTTAGCTCTGTGACTCCAGCAGCAAACCAACACTTCTGAAATAGTTTAATCGTTACAGGGACGTGGAAGTGGGAAAACTCAGCTTGTTAAAATACACCATGGACATATGGTAACGTTGACATACATAGACATAGATGTAAAGAATTACTGAAAAGAAAACAATCCTAAAACAGGAGGTCGACCACAGGAAAAGTCAAAGTCTTCAGATTTCTTTGCTTTGACATGGGCATCAATAAAGCAGCAAAACATGCTGCCGTGCATTATCTGAGGCATCCTCCCATCCCTCAGTAGTATGTTAATATTATCCTGTTTAGACAGACAACCTACTGTATATCCACGACCTTCAGTCAGCAGCTCATATATAGTCCTGCTGTGCTGCAACCCTGTCCGTATAAAACACTGACGTGACAAAAGTGCACATTTATCAGGCAGATTTATAACAATGATGGTTTTTTTTTTTCAATTTAACAAACTATCACAAAGGCACACTACAAATATCTCAAACCGCTTCGTGATAATTTGATACCGAGACACATTTGATCAATTTTTACAAAACAACAAACAAGTACAGTATAGCACAACAACCATCGCTGTAACGGCCGTGGCTTAATTTACATGATCCTCTATCAAGAGTATGATCTCCCCCTAACCACGCAGAGCCACGGGCGGAAGCAGTGCCCTGCCATGATAAGCATTTTTAGACTTTGAACTCTTTGATAAGCAACACGGCACAGTCCTCCTAAAGTCTGATAGCCGTTTTTGTAACGGGGTGTAACATGAAGACAGGCGATTTGCTGGGACAGCCACATAAAGTCTGTGCTGATCAAGATGAATTTGAGGCATAAAAGCAGATTCCTCCCAATTGATTAAATAGGCTTGTTTCCACACAATAACATGTCCTGCCGGTGTCAAAAGACACCAAACAACAAAACAAACAATTGTCATGTCGAAAAAAGTACAGTAAATACAACATGTAAACAAAGCCTGTAACCTCTCAACTGCCCAGATGATGTATGAGTTTTCATAGCGTATAGGTGAATGACACGCTGCTCAAGCTGTTTCCAAACTGCTGTAATCAGGTTTCAAGGTTTTAATTCCCAAAGACTTAAGCACTCAAGGGGGGCTGAGGATGAGTGCGCGAGTACAAAGACTGAAGATACGCTCGACTACTGACACGCCGCAATAATACAAGGTCTTTCTCAGTGCTTGCATGTATTGGAGTTTCAGATGAGACCACGGAGAGTTGTTGAAAGGACCTTGGGTGTCTTGATGGGCCTTTTTATGCTCCTATTGTTTGTCCAATTCAGTGAATGTAATGTTTGGAGTGTTCACTGAAATTCACTGACACAAGTTTAACCAGATGAGCTTGAAAGGCATGGCCTGGAGTTGCACTACATAATGTGAAATAATTAAATGAAAAGGCTGAAAGGTCTCGACCAAACAAGGTCAGCGTGAAAGCACTACAAAATAAAAAAAAATGAATCTGTCCTGTTGCTGTGGCTAAAAGGTTTGGCCTCGGAAAAACAAATCTTGGTTGGGTTTTTAGGGAGCGGTCATGGTTCTGGTTATATAAGTACATAGTCAAGGTAAGTGTTCAAATGACAGGAATCATGGTTATTATCATGGTTACAGTAAGAAACACAACGTTAAAATTGTGGTCAAATTAAAAAAAAAACACTGATTTGAAGTGGGACACTTACTTCTCCCCCAACCTCGTCCCGACACGAATCTTTGGTGTGCTATAATGTCAGCTGACATCCTTTATCACTTGATGGTAAACAGAAATAGTTTTGGGGAAAGTGATCATGTCATTATTCTTAGTAGGACAGTCTCAGCAGGCCCCAAATATCCACAACTTCAACAAAAAAAAAAACAAAACACAAATACATGAACATGTGTAAGTTTCCTGCATCATCACTTCTTTAACTTTTTTTTTTATTCTGGTCAGGGTTGCAACATTTTAACAGATATTAATAGAGAAATAAAAATCAACGAACCTTGTTTTGATGTTCAAACTTGTTTTCATTTTTTTCCCCTTTTGTCGCACTCAATTTTGAGGAAAATAAAGACAACAATTTCATAAATCTTCCTCAGGCTACAGCTGTACTCGCTTAGTAGACTCTCCACTGTCTAAAGAAACTTTTTACTGACTTGACACTTTGAAGGGAGGCGAGCTGATAGAGGATGGGAACGGCTTGGGGCTGAGGCACAGACAGACAGTTGATGGACACTTCTTGACCCCTCGGGGACTTGCTGCATTTGTCTACTTCAGCTTGTTGTACAAGTCATTGCTTTTTAATCTTAAAGTCAGAACTAATGTAGCTTTCTGCAGCACAGCTATTGAAAAAAAAAAAAACAGTTGGGGAGGTAACACCCTGTACATTGTCTTTTGCATTTTTACTCATTTGAAAAGTGGAAAGTAGCAGTAGTATACCACATTTACACAAGTTCATATGCCTATTACTTTCAGGTACTGATACCCGTTGTTTGAAACTTCAACATTTCACCCTGTATTTTGTTGGATGCTGGTTTTATTTCTTGTATTTTAGTTTTTTTGTCACACAAAATATCCTTTGAGTAAATGTGCATGTGAAATATTTGTTTACCTGAAGAACTGCATGTACTTAGCAAACAGTGATGTAAGTCAAGGTTTTCTTGAATTTGTGTAGATCTACATAGGCGCAAATTCAAATTATTTCACATGTTATAGGATATTTGAAAACTCGTTTCAACATATTTTCAAGTTACTTTTAAACATCTGTTTTGTTAAATGGTGTACTTTTCCTTTATTGTTAATCAAGCGTCCACTTGCCGTTTTTTATTCAGTTATAATGGTTCTGCAGAGAGGCTAAAAGTAAAACAAAAGCTGAGCTGAATTTCTCATTTATCTCAAACTTGGAATTAAGCAGATGGCCAAGTTGTCCCAAGGTGTTTGAGCATTCCCACGCCAACAGCAGTGTGGCCTTTGGACTGTCAATTAGCAAACATTTCATAAGTCAGCCCGAAAAATCCAGCGATAGACAACTTAATGTACCACCGTGGGCTCATTGCGCACATTCTCACAAAATTAGCCTTGTAATTCCCACAGTGAAATATTTATCAGGTCTTAAAGGAGCACACAGTTGGAGCAGTTCAGTATGCAAGCATTGTCAAGAAATCAATTTGAATACGTGTTTCGGAGAATTCTTAAAAACATTTGACATTTGTGGCCTCTTAACTTCCCTGACATAGAGAGTACTTAGAGCAGATTGAAGACAAGCCCTGAATAAATGCCAAACTCTGAATATTTCCTTGGCATTACCCAGTGACCCATAAAGAAGCCCTCTCACAAAACATCTCGCTGTAATGTCGGTTTCATCGCTTCACAGGAACTGCCTTTGGAGAGTGGGACTGTTCACATGCCGGAGTGAACATCACATTCCTTATAGGGAGAGAAAAACCTCCAGCATTCCCATAAAGGCCCGGCCCTTCTTTTTTTTTTTTTTTTTTTAAATCACCCTCTTAATCAATTTCTAAGTATTAGTTTCACAGGGAATAAATGGTGAGTAAACCATGTCCAGAGAAGGAATTACTTCAACACTGAGCTCAAATCATTTTCCTGCAGTGTCCTGGTGCCAAAGTGAGAAGGGCTTTGGCTAATTAGTTTAGTAAGGGTGGGAAACGTGTATCCAAAAGAGACGGGCAGGACCCGGCCCAGATTCTGCAGTATCTGCCTGCAGATCCCAAGTTGTACCTACGATATTTATGAAATTCTCCAGTTAAGAACCTCTCTCGTAATAGACAGCGAAAGCCTCCACATTTCTCCTCCGCCTTATCGTCTTGTTGTTGGAGTGGCAGATTGGCACAATTACTACCAGCAGCAGGTTTGTAAGTTGGCTTAATTAATATGTGGAAATGGCTGTGGCGGGTAAGGAGGGATTTACATGAGCGCACGGTTCCTCCTCAGCCAATAACCCATCTCTGCTCTGACAGCCAGCCAAGAGGAAACACACTGTGGTTTACAGTCAATTGGAAAAAAAATAATTAATTCTTGTAAATGTTAAGAGGATGTACAATCTGTTCTCTTAGATGTAGGGCTGGGTAACAAATTATGCTTTTGTGGCACTAACCAAATTGCCTGTAGTACCATATTTTATAGAAAAATGCCTCGTCATTCGGTACCATATATCAGTATGTGGGCTATATCAAACAATACAAAGCTTTTTATTTTTATAATACTACATTTATGCCAGAATGAGTCTCATTAGCATCAGTAAGCCACAGCAATTCCCATACGCAGGCTCTACTATGGCAGCCTTCCCATGTAGATGGCACTTGGCTTCAACTCAGGCAAATCTTACATGAGGAGGTCTTATTTCCCTCTACTGTTTGGTCACATATCTGTCCGAGTTGCGTCCTCTGCAATAACTGGAGGCTTCTGTGAACACAGCGAGCTACTCAGCATACTGACAGTGATTGAGAAACTTTGGTAAATTGTACTGTCTACTGATAGCTTGCATGCAGTGTTTAGGGGACATCTGTTATTTGTAACTACAGAAAAACAACCTGGGTTACACACTACGCTTCCCCTGTAAACTGAATACAAACTAAAGATTTTTACAATAAAGTTTAATGTAATCTTCTTGAAATTGGTATTGAACCTGTGTCAAAGTCAAGTTTATGAAGGTACTTTTGTGTCATTTTTATGCAAGTGTAAAAAACAATTTGGAAAGCAATTTCTCACACTTTAACCCAAATCTGCCATGCTGTGAGTCCAAGTCAACAAGTTAAAAGTCCACCAATGAAAACTCCTGTCTCATCTGTGAGTGTAGGTCCCGCCAGCTACAACCATCTCAACCAACCAACGCAACCAAAACCTTTACCCGCAACAAAAAAACATTGATTTGCAAGCAAAATTGTTAAGTCCGTGACCAAAACCAGAAAAACTGTCAGGGAGAATTTGTTTGCAATACAAATAATGTTATTCTCAGTTCATGTACAAACTTGATTTTTGATTGCAGGGCAAAAAAAATTGCTCTCAAAACGGTATTTTTTTAAGCTTTAATTTTCTTTAACGTTACACAGCCGTACTTAAACGTTCACGTAATTGGAACGGCTTTTAATACTGTTAGTGTATATAAAAGGTAAAGCCTGGCGTCCCTTACAGTGATAATATATGGCGTTAATATTTATCATGTGAAAGCTTTCCAAATGAAAAATGTTCTGCAGGGGAAACCAAGTATGACTCTGGCTGTATTTTTGTACCAAATTGTTGTAGCAGTAGACAGCAGTATTTTTATTACAAGAGACAAAACAGAGCATAGAGATAGTAATGGCACATAACTGAGCAGTTTGTGCATTGTTGACTAATCTATCATTGGTCAGTGGGGACCATCTTGTTACTGTAGTTTGCTCTTGAACAGCATGGATGAATTTCATCACTGCAACCAAGCTGCATAATGTAGGTGCTTGACAGCGAGTAGAGCAGCCAAAAATCAAAGTGAAGTCAACTGCAGACTACAGACTGACATTGTTGTAAATATAGCCAATGTGTAGGTGGTCCAAACTGCTTGCAAATGAATAACAAGCGGAGACATGACCTAAGAGATTCAGAGAAAGAGCAGGAGGATGCTGCAGCATAAAACATGGCACTGTAACAGCTCACGGGTTTTCGCTGTTTCTGAATGTATTGTTGGGGCATCGACGAACAACACTCTTGTCTATAAAGTGAAAAACAGGAAAGAAAGCCGTTAACAAACAGAACTTTGTTGGTGGGATCCCCCTTGTGGGCAATGGCATCACTCAACCATTTAATTGGATGGGACTGACATTTGCAGAGCAGGGTGTCGCAGCATTTGTGTCAGTGCAGAGGCCCAACTTCCTGCCATACAGATGTATCACGCTCCACTGATTCAGCAGGCGCCTTTTTCCTCCGACGAAAAGAAAACTCACAGTCACACTCGGCAGAGTCGAACACATTTGCTCACACATTTCACTAAATAGGCAACTTCAGGAGACATGGGGGTGCGTCTCAGATAACATTCAATAAGTGTGTTCAATCGGCCTACACATTTTCAGCCATAGACCTTTTTGACTATCAACTTCACACGCATGCCACAAGGCTAATTAATCAACTTAAAAAGTAGATGTTGGTCTTGAGTCATCTGCTGTATCACTCTGTCAATAGATGCTTATATAACAGAAGAGAAGGGGAAATGCCAGATGTTTATGATCTGTGTCTTGTTTATTCTAATCACACAGACCAAATCCTACAATAAACTACTGGAACACTGCTCCATCGTCTCAAAGACGCAGACCGTTCCTACAGTGCTGATGTGCAGAACAAAATGCATGGACAACATCCACTTACACTGCTTGACAAACACAACAAAACCCTTTCATTGTTACAAAATTTTAAAACGAATGAACTCACTTATTGCGTAATAAAAACATGATCTTCAGTCAAAAATACTGCTTTTATAACTTAGTTTGTTCAGGTGCAGTGTTAAACCTTAAAAAGCTCTCTTTGTGTAAAGATAAGTGTGAACTGTATTCTTGATATAGGCAGTATTTTTTTGGTGCCATTATTATTCAATAATAACCTTTCAGCCTATTAGGTCAAGTAGTCTGAGGGAACATTAGACTTCTGCACCTCCTCTTGTCTCTCTCACTTGCCCGCGACTAAAGCTTTAGACCAATCATGGGTTATTTCAGAGAAATGGTGATTGCCATTGGCTGTTCTACAAATGCAGTCGAGCGTGCACATCCCTTAAGATATTCGGCATGATTCAAGGGTGGAAAATCCTGAAGAAAAAAAAGTTGCTAATCCAGCACTGGCAACAACCAGCAGACGCTGAACCCTGCGGATCAACTCTCTTTCCTCGGTGTGCGTCACTGTGAAGGTCGGTGTGGGTGCCGCGCGACAGACACCGAGACTCCAAGTGGAGGACCAGGCAGGCGTCACCGGCCAACACCTACGGCCGATGAAAGGCCCTGGCAGCAGCCAACTTTACGCACCTCAAGAGACCCGTACGGAAGACACTGGAGGAGCAATCGAGCGCAAAGGGCCGAGGCCGCACACCACCGAAGGAGGACCGGGTGAGAGACGCTTCACGATCCGGACACAATCGGGAGCGCATCTGCTCGCCAAGAGGCGGGCGGGTGAGGCTGACGACTGAAAGAGGAGGGCTGTAGTTTAAATCTTTTTTTTTTTCCTTTTTCCTTTTCCAGAAAACTCCAGCTTTAAATGATGCCATAGAACGTAATCAAAAGAGCACACGCTTCACAACGTTGGCCCAAAATTAGAAAAAGCATCTGTTTTTGTTTAAAGATTTTTATTTTTTTTCATTTTTTTTAAACGTGAAATATAATATATATAAAAAAAAAAAGCCCAAATAAAGCTGGTGATTCTAATTCAATTTCACCATTTCAAGAGAATCATCATTAACCACTGGATTACTGTTTAATGTAACAATCCTTAGAAATCATGGAAGCAACCGGTCGAGTTAAATCCAGGTAAGAACTCCCTCATGCCTGCTGCTATTCTAATCTCCTCTGGAGAAAAGAATAGAAAAAAAAAAAAAAAAAGATAGAAACTGAAAGATGGAGGGAGACAGGGAAGCGGCACAACAGAGGCAGAGGCAGAGATAACAACAGTCAAAGAGACACGCAGTTAAATACGTAATGACATTTATGTGTAGTCTGCGAATATAAGATGACCCCTCTTTTTCATGTGTAATTTACAGCGAGAAAACACTGTTATATTGATGCCCGTGAGATACAGCACATAGAAACATGATGTGAGAGAAAGTTTAATGCCCTCGTTCTTTTCCTCCTCCATACGTTTCACCCAGTTCGGTGGCCCTTGTTGTCATCTTCATCTCAGAACTACAACATCCTCACTGCAGATGGCTGAGACACAGACAACTCCCGCTCTCTCTCTCAAAACACCGCTCTCCATGAATGAGCCGACCAGGCATCTATTGTCCAACGGCAAAACAATCCAAATGCAATGCTAGAATCACTGACTAAATACTTGCAAACCTTTAAAACATTCAAATCAGCCTCAGTTGTACTTTTGGTTGAATACTAATTGCCAAATGGACAACATTAGCGCTCAGCTACATAAGTACAGCCTCGCAGAGGCTCTAATGTGGATTTTTAGTGATGTTTCTTTCTAATAAAGGATTTGGAAAAGTCTGGTCATCTCAGGTTTTGTGAATAACCGTCAGTATGTAAATGTGACACAATCATATTTCTGGTAAAAAAAAAAAAAAAAACTTTACAAATGTGTATTTGCAGGCGATGAAAAGGACCGTTTTATTTAGCCGAATGATCACATCTCCTTTTCGAACATTTCGTGGCCAAATTAGGTTGAAGATTTATCCCTTGGTCATAAAAGGCCGTATTCCTTCAATCAATCTGAAAGTATACAAACCAGTCAAATTCAACGTGTACTTTTTATGCGTTAGTTACTGTATTACGAAATATATGTGTTTGGATATATACATCTTTTTTTGTGTGTATATGTGTGCAGCTGCTTGACTGTCTCAGGCTGCGTGATTAGATAAAGTCTGCACGCCAGCTGTAACCGACATTGCTTTATGCCTGGATCTAATAAAGCCAAGCTCATAGGCTCAGTGTGTTTCCTCTAGCATGCAGTGTACCAGGGTGTGTATAATACCGTCTGTACAAGCACCAAATGCTTCTCCTTGCTTCCTGATCCCACATCACCTCAACTCAACTTCCAAGATCGCAGAAGTTAGATATGTGCGAGCTTGTTCGCAGCATAATGAGATAACGGTGGCCACAAAGTGACAACAACCAAGTCAGGTTTTTACAATTTCATTTGGTCCACACTGTCCAAGTGGTTTTTGTTCCTCATATCTTAACTGTATTATACAGTTATATTTCCTTTAGATTTCACTTCCCTACACGACCTTCTAAAGCAGCTAAAAATCAAATTTACTGGCAAAATTCGGAATACTTTTATATTTTATTTGGTTAATCTAAAAGTGCTCCGTTTTACAGCCAGAGTAACATGAGCCTGAAAAACACTTTTTCAATGTCCTCTTCGGTTGAAAGTGTCAATCTTGTTTCAGCTGACCACAAAAAGGAGTACTCATGGATGCGGTTAGGTTGATCTGAAGTGTTGTTGAGTATTATATCCTACTCAGTCTTCTGTATGTTTAGTGGCTTGATTTTGATTAGGGCCCGAGCACCGATGGTGCGAAAGCCCTATTGTTTAACTTATTGTGCTGAATTATAATTAAAATATATACAAAAATATTGTAGATTCTGCTTTCAAAAGTACTTTATAAGTAGCATTTTATTGTTGAGCCGATAAAGACAACCAAAATGATATCAACCTCAGAAGTAAGTAGAAACAAGATTTTTAGAGGTGGTTGAGTTATTATTTAAGGGTATGGCAATTGCTAAAAAGTAAAGAAATTAAGTAAGTTTGAGAATGTTCCTAAATTGGTCCCCTCCTAAAAATGTTTATCTAAAAACAAAAAGATTTTTTTTTAAAACAGCTTTGCAGGTGGAGGTGATCCAATTGACAGCATAACCGACAGCCTGCTCCCTCCACGCAACCAGTCCCCTGTCAAAGTGGGGCCCCGTATTATTATATGAAACCAGGCACAGCTTGCAGGGCCGCTGAATAAGTACAACGTAAAGCAGAGAATAGACTGCTAGATGGTCATGTCAGAGTGAGCACCATATTTACACATATTCAATTTTAGCAAAACAAACTGAGGAAAATGCGTGCAGAAAAAACTATTCTTCCCCGGGCAGAGACAGAAAGAAACCCAGAAGGCAAATGAATTGTGCGGTTATTGTAACCAAACAGGCCAAGTGGAAGATATGGGCGTTCCATGATTTATAAATAAAGATGTGTACTTTCTCACTTTCTAAATGGAGGGACCAGAGGATGGCGAGGGAAGGAGAGTGAGGGAGAGAGAGTGCTACAAACGTTTATCCCTTCGTAAACATGGAGTTTCACTCAGCTCACACATGTGGAATTGCCTCTCTGGTCTGGCAGATGCACTGATGGAGATAAACCAAAGTGACATCACTGCTACATCTGTGACAGCTCAACATTCTCCTCCATCTCTTCTCCCGTCCTATCTCTGTATTTCTTAGCCTTTTCCTGTCTCCGTCCTCTCAAGGGCACCTTGCCACTGTGAAGAGAGACATCTCTATTGTTACCCCCTCGTTCCTGCCTCCCTCTTACTCTCTTTCACTTCCTCTCTCACTCCACAGCCTGTTGTCTCTCCCCTGATTATCAATGCAACACCTTTAATAAGGTCCATCGGCCCACTGTTTTCCCACCCTCTCCCACCCACTTCATTTACACGGGGAGTGAGAATCAAAGAACGGCAAGTAATTTGGGATAAAAAGAAGATGGATGTGCCTCTGTGTGAACAACGTGCTCGAGAGCCCGACTGCAGACAGTAGATGGAGAAGGGAGGACCTTTGGGTTTGGGACGTGTTAAAGCCGCGATCTATCTCCACGTTCATTCAGTAAAAATTAACTTAAAAGGATGGTGATGTTACCTCTTCAGGTAGTGTTATATTTTGCTACAAAAGCTTTACTTCTACAGAATGGGCAATTCCCAACACCAATTATCAAAAGCACTGAAGAGATGCGACGGTTTGAACCTGCTAAATTAGCATGTTACTAACAGCAAATCATTATTTTGATAAATGTGGCAACATTGTCTTGTCACTGTGATAAATATCAACCGGAAATGTGGGAAATACTGCAGGCAAACATCACACCACCAAAGAATCCACGAACAAAAGACCAGAAAAGTAAAATATGAAACCCTGAAATGACTCGGAGGCAATATATTGTTATGAAAATGTTCTTCTGGCATTCTCATGGCCTACATCTGTATTTTTTGACCAAATATCTCAGAAAATGATCACATGACCAGGTGGACTACCATGACAAACGACGTCTCTCCTCACTGTCAGTGGGTAGACAGGAGGGCTCCGGTTGTTTCTCATCACAGAGCTGATCCCCAAAACAATGACATTCCATGATGGCTCAGTGTCACCCTTTGTATGCCTATTTTTAATACTGGGTGGCAAGCAGGGAGAAACATTGAAGAGATCCCTTCCTACTGCCATTAGCATTGAAAAAAAACAACTTGCCACTCTGGCAACTAATCTGTCCTACTGTCAGGGTAAACACAACAGTAAACAAGTAAACATACACTGACAGTTATCAAAAAAAATGTCTCAATATCTGCACTACTTATTTAAAAAAAAAAGAATCACTGTCCCATTGTTCCAGGCTGCAGTATGCTTATATACACCTGTACAGTAAATTCTAATGTGGGCTCACTTGGCTGCAAACATTACGATACCAAATTAAATGGTGCCAGAACAGGTGACACAAGTTCTTTGGGCTTCAGGCCTGCCGACAATTCACACAATCTGCACTAAATCATCGTTAGCTCCAGTTTTAAGAGTGACTAATGGCAATCTGACTCGATGAGGTGGAAACCTCTCCTCAGTTCATCCATAAGCTCAGGGTCAGTGCCTTCTCAACATATGTGCTGCCAACATTGAGAAGAGGAGGCTGAGTGACGCAGCCGACATCAAGGCCGGGGGAGTACCTGGCTTTTTTCCTCCTCCACTGGGCTCCACTTCAATGTGTGTACATGTAAAATAAGCTGCAACCTGCACAGGCTCTGGCAGCTTTGAGGAGGAAGTGTAAATAAGTAATAGAGTTCTGACATGAAGGTGATCATGAATAGAGCGACTGTGTTGGTTGGGGCTGGTCTACCATGATGGCTGCTGTGGTGAAAAGTGCATCCCCCACAAGGCTCCCGTGACATGGACAACTGCTGAAGGCCTGTCCCCAACAATTACATCTTCCTACAAAAGGCCCAGACCAGGGAACTGAATAACACAAAGGGTACCGGCCTAAATATAATTACTAAGCCTGTAGAGATTCCCCAGTAAATACAGTAGCCAAGAATAATCATCATCAAGGCTCCACATAGATCTCAAACGCTATTTGAAAGGGAGGGTACTGAAATACAGCACAGAGCGCCATCTGGTTTGTTTTTAACGTCTGTTTTATGTCGAGTTCTTCTCACGCAGCGTGTTTTTTTTTACTATCGAGCAGTGGCCACACCGACAGTATGAAGAATCAAGTCGGAAACCTGTAGCCGCCTTCGGACCGCGATCTCCATCTTCACAGCTCAGCATCCTCCTGACACACGCATACATCCCGCTTCTACGGCCGGTCCTCCCGTGTTTGCCCGTGGACACTTATCAACGATGCACACAACATCTTTTCCTGCATCCCCATCGATCCTCTTATTGAAACAAGCCTCATTTGCAGTCTCCTTCTTGACATTTTCTATTTTTTTCCCCCCTCTCCTGTCTCTTTCTTTTCCAAACTCTGACAGGCTGTGCAGATTTTGGCAGTTTACTGTTCTCCCCTAATCCTCCGCCAGACTTTCCTCCTTCACAAATATACAAGGATTTTGGAGAAAATGCAGTCAGACATCAGATGGCCACGAAGACATTCCAGCTCGTGATATACAGTTTTTAAATCTATTTTTAAAAAGTCAGCAATTTCACTTATGGTCACTGAGCTGATACGTAAACAATGACGCACAACCAGATTTGCCATTTATAAAAATACTGAAGATGCCAAGTCTTATTTCCTGTATTGTGATATCTTGGAATAGTATTATAGTTACCAAAGAAAGCAAGACAGAAAAATCGTAATACATTAAGATTAATGTCGTGTAATGCATCACTAACTGTTTAAAATGCCTCGATACTCAACATTAATGGTCATCAGCGAGCCGGTATTTACTTGGCTATAGTATGATCTGTTTTCACATTCTCAAGAACAACACCTCAGTGTTAATTAAATGACTTAATGTCTTAAATTAACTTGGTCTCAAAAACGTAATAAACTCAATCTTCACAATTTTACACAAAGTCTTACAGGTCTTGAGCGGTTGTACTGCATATGAGAAAAATTTACCCAAAAAACTAGTATAAAGGTTGTCATGGCTCCAGGGAGAGCTGTACAAAATCTGATAAAACTGCCCCCAGGGATGTCACATGAGTCAGCATTGTTAGGGAATAAACACTACAGGTTTGAAAATGAAAAAAAAGAAAAAAAAGTTTGGAGTAAGAAGGAGGTGATGATACCAGATCTCTGTAACCTGCTCTCCATCTATGCTTCAGGCTAACACATGGTCGTTTTAAGAGGAACTGGATACCAGATCTCAACATGATGCCTCATTCATTTGAATAAAACCTGATTAGGTGTACATAACAAAGAAAGAAAAAAAAAATGTAATACTTGTGGTCCACACGTAGAGCATGGAGCATTAACACCCTTCTAGGTATAGGCAGCAGAGAGCAGGAGGTGAGGCCGAGTTCCTGCCGGACTCCTACACACACGAATGCCTTTAAATAAAATGTTGCTGGACCTTATGGATCCAGAGTCATTTTGCAGGGTGAATGATGCCCAGAAAAAAATTATTCACTATTTTACAGACACTCCTTTTACAGTGGTTGTGTGTGGAAAAACATGTTTGAGGGTCAGTTTTAGTGCTGAAGTTTTGCCGAGCACCGCTCCCGGGAGTACAGTTCATTGACTGCTTCTAGCATTCCGCATCAGGTTTCAGACTTAATTGTCGCCGATTGAGTTGCATTGTGGGAAATATAGGCAGCAGGTTCTGACAAAGAAGAATAACGCTTGGAATAAAACATGTCTGTGATTCTGCAGCTTTGTTTTTTAAACCGTCTATCATGGGTCTGAATTTGTTGCAGGAGTGAAATGCTAAATTGGCAAAGTAGTCTCTTAAATAATCCTTTTGCTTTAGGAGTGTCAAACATAACTGTAATAAAGAAGCAGAAGACAATTTGATGCCCAAAGTATCTACCTGCTACATTTGCAATAACTGGGGTTCTTTTGGGTTTGTCTTCTTGGAGGGAGTAGAAAGAAATTGTAAACACAACAGCTTCATCACTTTGAAAAATTGATACAGCAAACCTGTTCCTCAATAGTCGCCTTGAGATCCAGCAGAAACAGAACAACATTACCATTTGTCTGAAGTCATGTTTCACAATTCGCTTTCCATTTAGCTCCAGCAGCAAAGGACATTAAGAATCGATGCCGTGGCATTCAAGCAGCGAGTAGCGTCAAATCTCTGTGGGTTCATCACCAACTCCTATCAAATACAAAACAGTCACGTGATCCATTCTTAAATAAAACTATCGATTGCAGCCACTTTAGCTGCAGGATGATGAAACTAGAGATGGCGAATAAGCAGAATGAGAAGCTACACAGTACATATCAGGGTGCAACTAAACGGCGAGTAGCGGAGACACACATCTACAGCACCCCGAGTGCCCGAAAAAAGTGGGAGAAAACTGGAGAAATCACTAATCTGCGAGCTGACTACACACACACACACACACACACACACACACACACAGTGTCCAAAGTCCTACTGCCAAGTCAACCAAAATACGTCCTCCAGAGATTAAGATTTTTTTTAATTTTGTTTTTCTCTTGCACAATCTGCACAGTTGATGGACTCAGCGCAGCAATGTCCACCCTTCACTGTAATCCATACAATGCATATTCAGCCAGAGGAAACACAGGCGCAGCAAGAAGAGAGAAAGCGAGAGTCGGGAGAGAGTGAGAGAGTGAGAGAGTCAGTCAGAGAGTGAGAGAGTGAGAGCCGGTCCCTGCATCTCAAGCCCTCCAGAGATCAATTGTGCAAACTTCTCCATGAGTGCTCTCCCTTGCCCCCGTACACTCTGAACTAGCCAAATCAATGCCCAGCCATGTGGGTTTGTGTGTCTGTGTGTAATGCGCATGTTACTTAGACAGGAGAGGGAGCGAGAGCAGGACAAGTCGGAGCGCGGAAGGAGGAAGAGGAAAATGGATGGAATAAGAGAAGCAGCAGTAAACGATAAGAAATTCCTCAGATCAGATATTCTTAAATGTCACCAAGCTGAAGTGTCTCTTGACGGTGTCGCGTGGAATATAAAGGCGTCTCGGCAGTGGGGACGGCGCTCATTGCTTTCAGTGCTGCGTCTCACACTTGGTATTGCTCCTTAACACGACACAAAAAACCTTTTCATGTGCAACCCCCCGTTCCTCCCCCCCTCGTCCCCGTCCCCCCCTCCCCCCCGTCCCCGTCCCCTTTTACCACCCCCTATTTCTGTCCTAGTTAAGTAAAATGCTTTTATTTGCAAAACCAAACCGATACACTGGATGTTGTCAAGTTCCTGCACAAAGCCTCAAACAGCATTAACATTTAAACTCCAACTATCACGTGCATGTCATCACTATATTGTTACTGTAACACGGAAGGAGACGCATTGTTTGTACCCTCCCGCTTCATTATTACACTGCGAGATTTCGTGATTCATGTCTTATGAGTTAGTAATGATGGTGGGACTATTTATTCGTGCGGGCTCTCAGTTTGAATATTAAAGGGAATTATAGATTTCTCAAAAAGAGATTTTCCTGCAGAGCAGAGTTTTACGACAGGTTTGCGGGTTTGAAAGGAAACGTAATTCCCATTTTAATGTCTATATTTGCTTTACTTTTATGAGAGCACATATCTATCTCCTTCGTGCTCTCATGTGTTTTTGTTTTTCTTGCTCTTTGGTTAAATGCTGCTGGAGAAACTTGAGGGGTGCATATATTACTCTTCCTGGTGATTTTTTACAAGTTTTCACTGAGGAAAGCAGACGATGGAGCCGAGTGTGTCCTTTATTAAGGCCCCTCACACTGGGACTTAGTGGGAGATTTTAGCTTCACGCCTTCCTGCCACGGTTTCAGTAAATCGGCTTTCTGTGGCCATGACAGTCATTAGCCTTGCCCCTGGCAGTAATCCTCTAGTTTCTGTCTCTAATGGAAGCAGGAAGGGTTAGTAACATTCACTCCGTTACTGCTTCTGGGCCCCATAGGGGACCTCCAGGCTGTCCAAAGCCACAGCCTTGACGCTCTCCAGTACAAAGCAACACCTAAAAACATCACAGGCCTTGATCAAACTTGACTTAAGTTGTTTAGGCAAGTTCTGGACAAAGACACGAGGAGAAATACTCTTGCCAGACAACTGTACCTCTTAAATACAATTTTGAGACGGTCAGATGTATTTAGTGGCCTTTAGGAGTGGTCTGACCCTGCAGCTGGGCCATATCTGTCTGAGGTGTACTTAATGAACAGCAATTGTTCATGTTGATTAACATAGCGAGACATCTGCAAAACACTTATGGGGGGTGGGGGGTGGGGGGAGTGACAAATGGAGAGGACCACTAAATGACGAATGACAACCAGGCCGACCTGGTCTCCATCATCTTTACGGTGGAAGCAGTAAAGTGACAACCACTGGGAAAGTACTACCAATGGAAGAAACTGCTGATGCTGCTCATGCTGTAACATTGTAAAGGCACAAACTTGATGAAATCATGAAATAGACCGCTGGCGATAATGCAGGAAACGTGGAGGAGAGCTCAAAACCAGCTAACTGTTTGTATCAGCCGCAGATTGAAGGCAGAACACTGACCGAGGGAATAAAAGAAGAGACTGTCATCGTCAGACAGTGATTTAATTAAAGCAGCAGAGCCATCAGAGCGTGCACCCAAGGCCATACACTGATGGTGTTGATTTGAAATGTAACACGTGACAGGACAGACAAGACTGT